>NW_008349975.1:3949698-3951176 GCF_000622305.1 Nannospalax galili | reverse complement strand
CTTCCTTCCCTTCCTCCCCCCTTCTTCCTGTGCCTCCCTCCCTCCCTCCCCCCTTCCTTCCTTCCTTCCTTCCTTCTCTCTCTCTCTCTCTCTTTCTTTCTTCCTTCCTTTCTTTCCTTCTTTCATTCTGAATTTTCTGTTTAGGCCCAAAACCCATTCTTAAATTGTGTTGTTTAATTCTTTTAATTTGATGGAAATGCTTATAATATTTCTGAATTATACTCTGTAGTCTTTTTTCAAATATATGTTAATCTGCTGGGTATTGAGATACAGTGGATACAGTGTGGTAAACTCATGAATGTCTTAGGCTCCGAAACATTTTTGCTTGAGTAGGAATTTTTTACTATTTGTTATGTGGGGAAAGTTAAGCAAGTCCTAAGCCAGGTGTGGTGTCACAGGCCTTTAATCCCAGCACTTGGGAGGCAGAAGCAGGTGGATCTCTGTGAGCTTGAGGCCAACCCGGCCTCCATAGTGAGTCCAGGTCAGCTTCCAGCTACAGGGAGACCCTGTCTCAAAAAGACCAAAAGACCAAAAATAATAAACAAACAAATTAGTAAATAATAAATAAAAAAATAAACTGATTTTATCTTATTACTATAATTTCATATTTCAAAATCATGATGGAATTCCAGAGGAAATTCTCAAAGAGTTCTAGCTTCTTAGAATAATATTATCTTGGAATAGGACTTCTAGATACAACTGAGAAGTTGCTTGAGGTGATTCTAGATCTGAGCTTGTGAATCAGTTTCCAAAATGCATTATTTACTTTTGTCAAACTAATGTATGAACATTAAGCTTTACTGCAATCACACTTCATGTTTGTCAATTTCTAGAATAGTGATGCATTTCTGAATGATACCGTTGAACACTTTTAACTTTATTGACGACTTCCTTCCCCTCCCATAGTAATGACTTTCTACTCCCATTTAATTGAAATGCATTACCAACACTGCTGCCTGGAATGTACTTCTTCCATTATTCCTGAGATGGCTGAGCAAATGTTTATAAACCATTTTAATGATATGGCCTGCATGTCACCATGACTTCTGATAAAGAGAATATTTATTATTGTATAACATACCTTCTCCATTGAACATCAATTTCCTCAAGGCTGGTAACCAGATGTATTTTATTCTCTCTTACTCTTGTCATAGATTTGTACACTTTAGGGTGTGCACTGCTTGAAAAAGAAGCTTAGCCACTGGGGACTTACTGAAATAACTTCACTAAGATAAGTCTTGAAAGAATTAGGTCAACCCCTCATAGAATTATATATTTTTTTTTAGCTTGAAGGGACCTTAGAGATTTTTTTTTCTAGATCTTTCATTTTACAAATTAGGAAACCGAGTGCCAGTGTGTCACTGGTACAGCTAGAATTGCAACTCCAACCTCATGACTGTCCAGGCCGGTGCTTGTTCAGCAAGATTTAAGACTTGGTCTGAGTTCTTTACTTTCCAGGTGATTTCTGCATGTTATGA
>NW_008349975.1:3928623-3949371 GCF_000622305.1 Nannospalax galili | reverse complement strand
TTTTAGTGATCCTTATTTGGATAAAGGGTCAATCTTGGATTCCTGGGGTGCTAAGATAATGGACATGATTGTCGTGTGTGTGTGTGTGTGTGTGTGTGTGTGTGTGTGTGTGTGTGTGTGAGATGTGTATTCAATGTATTTAAGAGAGAGACATTTGCATAAAGCTCTTCAGAAAGTGAAAGGGGGCAGGGCAGGGGCCTCTGGGGAGCTTGGCAACTGTGAAGCAGTGAGAACTAGGTTTTAATCTGAAGAAGCAGGTGGAGAGAGGGAGGGGTCTGTGTGTTACGGAGTTTCCCCAAAGCGGGCTTTTTCTGCTGGGAGGGGCGAGGCTGCCACTGGCTAGCGCTTTGGGTGCCCCAGCACAGCTTGGATAAGTTGACTGCAAGCAGCGCCTGGTCTTTCGCGCTCCTCTGGGGACCCAGGAGAAGGAGGAAGACTTTGGATATGGGTGAGTGCGCAGGCAAATCTCCTCAAGGCTCGCTGCGAGAGCTTGTGCTACGAAAAGCGAATCTTGTGGACCAGGGATCCTCGGTTCAACATCCCCTGCTCCTCCAGGCTGTCTGCCTCTGGACTCTTGCTAGGAAGGAGAGGGGCACCGGAAAGCACCTCAGGCGAGGGAAGGTGTTAGACAATTTACAGTGGGCCAGGAGGGTTTGGGGGCTCTTGTACAGTGGTCGGGACCGTATTTGAGGAATAAAGAAAACATTAGAAATAGGCGGATTCTAGGGGGTAAGAGCATTATTACGTGTTTGCTTGCATTTGGGATTTGGGGAACCAGTTGAAGCAGTGAAATGGAAACTTCTTGAAACTTTTGGGTCACACAGATCTGAGGCATGGAAGGCGTTGGGACACGGCGACTCGCCCCTGTGTAATTTCTAGCCCCTGTGTAAATTGAATATCCATTTGTACACTGGTTTTGAAGCTGAGGCTGAAAGCTTGAGTTTTCCTAAACTCAGAACTTGGTAAATAAATGACCTAGTGGAAAGGACACCACAGCGGCTCAGGTCTAATCTCCGTAGCGCTTGGTGCAGTTCAGCTTCACTTCAGTTTCTTCAGTGTTTCCTTGGAGTTTAGCGGCGCAGGTTGGCACCGTCCCAGGAATGCTGTGGGGTGGAATGGACAGAGGGAGCAACGGGTGTCGGGGGTCCAAACCCAGTGGCTTCTTAAGAGAAAAGTTCTTAAAACAGAGAGCGAGTAATCTGAGGAGAAGAAATGACCCACTGTCCAGGGACCTGGTTCTGTTTGTCCGGTGTAAGCATCAAGTGCTCCTACAATGTAGCATTTCCACGGTTACTGATTAATGATCCTCAGCCCCGGAGATTTGCTGTGCAAACGCCTGTGTACTCACTCCTTCCGGTCCAAGTCCTTTTCGCGCCCCTCCCCCGCAGCTTCCTTGTCCTTTGTTGTGAGGGATTTCACTAAGAGTAAAGGAGGACTTTGGGTTTACGTGCTTCAGTAGAAATTCCTAAATTCCCACAGGCTTCAGGGTGAGGGGATGATTTGACTGCTAATCAGTGGGGTTTTTAGACACTGGCCAACTTGGAAGAAAAGAAAAAAGAGAAGGCGAAGGACATTTTTGCCTATGAATGTTAACTGTGATCAAGACATTAATAGTCTCTTTTTGTTTAACCGTGCAAGAGCCTTAGAAAGTCCCACTTTTATGAACTTAGAATAAAAGTGTTAGGAATGATTTCTGGAATGAAATGTATTTTTTTTTTTTTTTTTTGAGAAAGGAATAGTTTCAAGTTATAAAAGAAAAATAAACTTTCCCAATTTGACAGATCACAGGCCTGTAAATAAATATACAGTTGTACTTGGGTATATAAACTTGTTAGAATAACATCTGTTTTAGGGGGGGCTCTCTTAATGAAAAGACAAAATAATAGACATGATGTAATCTAGTCACTGACTGCATTAAAAACATTAAGATGCTAGGTATTTAGAAACATGACATTCTTTACCTTGAACTGAAGTTTAGGTTGACTAGCTATCGAATACTACTTTTTTTTTCAAAGTACTTATTTCTGTTCTTGGTATTTCCAAACCATAAAGAAAATAATTGATTCTGGACTTTACTTGATTGTCATGCATAAATTAGCTATTCAAAATTATAAAAAGTGATGTGGGAGAGAGGATGTATAATTAACTTTTATATTAATCTGGAGTTTAACCTATAGTTCTTAAAAACTACCTAAAACTAGGAAGATACCTAAAATGCACCTATTTTGACAAGAATGGATTACATATTCTTTTTGTGTTTGAGGTCACTTAAAACTCAAGTAGGTGGCAGTTCCCTAGTAGGAAAAAGGGAGTAGAGGTCAAGAAAGTAAAAACAAAGTGTGTATGTGATGGTGAGGGTGGGGTCCGAGAACAAGTATACAATGTAAAGTCGAGACTCAGGATGGAAATTAAGAAAAACAGTTCAGGGAAAAGTTTGGAAGAGCCAGTGAGCAGGGAGGAAAGAAATGTGCTCAGATTGCTAGAAGAGAGAAAACAGTGTGGGAGAATGTTTTATCTATCTTTTCCTGATATGATAAATGAAAATTACCGCTTAAAAGGACAGTGGTGCTATGGGGTTGAATGCAATAATCCTTGCTTGTCAGAAAACTTCCTATTCTAGACTTGTGGAAGAATGAGAGTATTTGGTTAATTACACAGTCTGAATTATTTATAGTCCTCATATCTGTAATGCACAAAGCTAATTCTCTGAAAACAAGTTATTTGCAAAGTAGGGAGATTGAGATTTCCAGGCAGCTCAGATTTTCCTTGGGTTTTCTTTCTTGAGTAATACCTTTGTTCATATAACTATTCAGGATTACTTCCTTTTGGCTTGAAAATTCTCCTTTATAGAAAAGTTACTTTAAAAAAGTTTATTTTAAAAATGCAGGACTAATCATTTGCTAAGCATATTTGTATTTTCGCTTCTATGTTAACTTACCACTCAAGCTCTCTAAATGTGAAATTTCAGGAACGAATGGAGGGATATATTAGGAATATTTTAGATTTATTCCCTAAGCATATTAGTCATTGTTCTACTTGAATATATGTGTATATGTATATATGTCACAGATATTTAAACAGTGCTAATCTTTAGTTTGTTTATATAATGACATTGAATAGTATTTAGTAGTTTGACAAATATTCTTCCAGGAAATTTTGTGGAGGATGTGGGACTAAACTTGATTTGGTGGGAGATGAAGGATTTGTGCAAGGAAGATACTCAAAATAGGGGTCCCTTTAAAGCAGGAGAGGGGTAAGCTCTGGGGAGCAGTAAAATGTGGAACTGGTTCAACCAACAGATCTTGACTTTAGAAAATCTTCCAAAAGAACAAGAATTTAGAAGTTACACAATAGGAAATAGGAAGTAATAGAAAGTCTTTATGATGACAATAATGTCATTGGAAGAAAATTTGAGCATGGTATTTAAAAGAAAGAATAAATTGGAGCGGATGTACCCAATTATTGAGTAGTCCTGAGATGGTATGTCTAGGTCAGTCTGATGAGAGTGCATATGGAGAGCAGAATGTTGGTGGAAGATGTCTGTAATCACACAAGTGAGCAATATGAAGAATGAAGAATATAGTCTCTGGAGATATGAAATCTTCATGATTGAGAAAATAGGGTTTTCTGGGGGCGGGGCTTTGGTCACATACTTAAAGGATAAATCAGATGGTTTTATTTTCTGGTTGTTTCAGGCAACTGATGAATTTTGTTTTTGAAACATTAAGAAGTGATGACTGTATTTCAAAATAACAGTGTGTATTAAGTTGAAAACAATGAGGACACAAAAGTATGAAGGAAAATAAAGGAAAATAACCATTTGAGGGTTTCCAATCTTCAGTGAGAGATAAAACTGTATTAGTTACTTGAAAAAGAGAATGCAGGGAATACTGGTTCAAGGACCAGGAGAGAAAGGATAAGTAGGGTTTGGAGGAGGATACTATCCAAAAATTATGTACTAAATGCTCTAAAATTATACAATTGAAATATGATATTGAAAACATTCAGTGATAGGTTCAAAAGCCCATACATTTTGACAAGAGATAAAAAGTATCAGGAAATATTTTGCTGTCATTCGATTACAAATGAAAATGGAATTAATTAAGGATATTTTAAAATGTTTAAGAATTTGGACCTAATATGAGACACACTATTTTCTTGAGCTTCTAATTGTATTTCAGGGAAAGAGATGACACGTTATAAACAGTGACAAACAAGATACATACAGCCAAAGTTTGAAATAGGTTTCTCTTATGAATTTTTGACATTTGCATATCCTGTTGTTTTGATTGGGGAAAACTGTAAATTTATTTATTTAGTGCAGATTATGATTCAGTAATAATTAGAGGAAAAATATGTGAAACTGTTTAGTTCAAACTATTTCTGGTTAAAAAAACAATAATTTTATAATTCCAGGTTAATAGGTAACACTGTTTATGGATCATTTAATCCCTAATGTGTTATTTTCCCTACATGATTATAATGATCTGATAATACTGTGAATCAGGTAAAGATAAGCTAATGCTGTGTCTCTTACTGAATAACAAATATTTTCCAAACAAATACATAAAAAATACATTATTAACTCTCATGGCTCTATGGGTTGACTTTCTCTGAGCAATCATATTAAAGGCCTTGAGTTGTCATAGTGAAATGTCAGCTGGGAATACAGACATCTGAAGACTTGATCAAATTGGTGATCTGAGATGATTCACACTAGCAGTTGATAGTGCCAGTATATTGTGAGTTCATCTGTTACCATCTTTGAGACTTTCTCCAGATAATGACTGTGTTCCAAGAAGAAACATCCCAATGATGAGTGTTCTAAGAAACCCAGGGAGCAGCTGGCCTAGCATCAAGCAATCGCCCCTGCACATCACTTCTGTAGCATTTTATTGGACACAAGTCAAGAGCAGTAAGAATCAAGGATAGTGAGATCAGGCCTGACTTCCTGATTTCAGAATTTACAACTGCTATTTAGTATAATTATTCAAAACACATTTGACAAGTGAATAGATTTTTTTGTTGTTGTTGTTTTGGTCTTTTTGAAACAGGGTCTCCCTGTAGCCCCAGCTGTCCTGGAACTCACAGAGATCCGCCTGCCTCTGCCTCCTGAGTGCTGGGATTAAAGGCATGTGCCACCACACCCAGCAATGAGTGAATAGATATTTAATTAGAAATATAAAGATATTCAGATAGTAACACTAGAATTTTACAGCAAAACATTGAGGGTAGAAATTGGTACCTGTAGAAATTGGTTTAAATATAGTGATAGAACCCCAGGATAAACTCAACTCCAAATGTGCAATAAAATCAGCTAGTCTTTCTTATTTTGACTTAAATTTGAAATTCTAAATTGTGAAATTTTAAATTGCTATTGTAAATTACTATTCTATTTATTAATTTATTCAGAATTGAACTTGTGTCATAAATTCAAATGCAAATGAATTAGCAAAATGTCTTTATTCAACATCCTTTTGCCAAAAAAAAAAAATTAAATACTTGTTGATGATCTGTTTAGAAGCCTACTTTATTTTTGTAAAGTATATTGGTTTTATAAAATACATTAATTGGGCCGGGCGTGGTGGCGCATGCCTTTAATCCCAGCACTTGGGAGGCAGTCAGGCAGATCTCTGTGAGTTCGAGGCCAGCCTGGTCTACATAGTGAATTTCAGGACAGCTGGGACTACCGGGGAGACCCTGTCTCAAAAACAAACAAACAAACAAACAAACTACCTACATTAATCAGGAGCTGGGGAGATGGCTCAGTGGTTAAGAACACTGACTGCTCTTGCAGAGGACCGCGTTTGATTCCCAGCACCTACATGGCAGCTAACAATCATCTGTAACTCCAGTTCCAGGGGATCCAATGCCTTCTTCTGACCCCAAATGGGATTACATGACACAAGTGCATTTACACAGATGCAGGAAGTGCACTCATACACATAAAATGATAAGTAAAACATTAAAACATAGAAAATATTAATTGAATTGACATATCATTAGTATCTTATTTCCACTTTTAAAAAAATTAATTTGAAATAAATATATTATTCTATTTCACAAAACATGTAAGTCTCACTTTGTTATTATTAACTGGCAAAGACTAGAGTTGTCACCATGGCTAAAAATATAAAGATCAGTGATAGTCATGTATATAGAGATTAGAAATGCATGTGAAAACGTCTCAATGTCAGACAACGAGGTGGAGATCTTTTTTATATGTTGGAACCTCATTTAATTTTATGTCTTATAGAGTTTATAATGAGTAAAAGATTATATAAGCGTAATAAATCATCTGTAAACCTACAAATGTTCACCCAATTTTGAAAGCGATGTACCCTAGCTCAGAAAAATGTTATTGAATAGGTTAATGCTGTTATAATGAAATGCTTCTTTTAATTAAAAAAAATATATATATAAAGATCATTCCCTAGACAATTAAAAGAAAAAAAAACATTTTAAATGAGCTATGCTTAAATTCAAAGACAGGATTTATTTCAATATTAGATGCCTTAAAAATGAAATTCCTACTATATTTGAACTTATTTTATTTGAAGTAATTCTATTTTCAACTGTTCATAAAAGAAATGAGGAATTAGGGCTGAATAATTTGAAGCTAATTCAATATTTACTACTCCAAGGAAAACAAACAAATTACTCCCCACTGGGAGGAACAACATAACCAGAAAAATGTATGATGACTCCAGAAGGCACAGTGATAAGTGATTAAAAGAAATTGTTCTTCAGTTTGTTAAAACATTCACTTATATGCTGCGAGTGGTGGTGCATGCCTTTAATCCCAGCCCTCTGGAGGTAGAGGCAGATGGATCTCCGTGAGAACAAGGCCAACCTGGTCCACATAGTGACTTCCAAGCAGACTGGTCCTAGGGAAACTCTATCAAAAAATAAAAATAAAGGGGTTGGAGAGATGGCTCAGCGGTTAAGAACACTTGTTCTTGCAGAAGACCTGCGTTGAAATCCCAGCACCCACATGGCAGCTAACAACTGTCCATAACTCCAGTTCCAGGGGATCCAACAGTCTCTTCGGACCTCCGCAGGCATTGCACAACATGGTTGCACTTACCTACATGCAGGCAATACATGCATATACATAAAATAAAAATAATAAATAAAAAATATTTAAAAAAATGTAAAGATAGTCTAAGAAATTTTTGCCTAAATTCTATAATAGAAAAATAAGTATTCCTTGTTATTTTTATATATCTTCTCATTTCAGATCCTCTAATTTCATTAGAACAGAGATTAAATACTGATTTAACTAAATAATTAAATATTGATTCTACAGTCAGTGTCTTAAGACTCATATTAAGAATTCTTGGGCCTCAGATTTATACCTGCAGTTGAAATGTTCAGTCCAATTAATTTTGAGGGAGGAAGTGTGAGGCTGTGTTGAGAGAGAAAATCTCCAGTATGCTTTTCTCCTTCACCAAGCTGACTGAACTACTAGTTATAACTTTTAATCCTTTTCTTGTATATGATGCATTATTTTTAATTAATAATATAGTCAGAATTCAAAAATAAATTACCAAGAGCTAGGTTCTAAGATCTCTTTCACATTTCTTTTTACACTATAAGCCTATAGTGAAATAAGGCGGTAGGTCTTTCTTCCTCTCCATTCACTGGAAGTCTTGTTTAGAAATGTTTTCCAGAGTTTTCTGAATCTCTCCCCATTAAAATTATTAATGACTTTTGGTCTTAGGGCATAGGGGCTGTTTGTGTTCATTTAACTTCCAAATCTTCACTCCTGTGCCCAGCTGTCCTCTGGGCAGCTCTCTCTAGCTTCTTATACCGTCTCCTTGCCTTCCAAAACCTATCATAAAGAAATACTTGTAGGAAAAAGAAGACATACTAGAAAAGATATCTGAATACAATGCTCAATAAATTATTAAATTTGTATGCATTGCTGGGAAAATGGGTTCAAAATGTGAATGTAAAGCATAATCACCTGGAATTTAGTCATCAGTATCCACTTAAAATCCATCTTTCTTTCCTGTGTGCCCTCTGTGCCATATCTCTACATGTCTTTTTACTGATAACAGTTATTTGTTAATATGCATATTCCTGTACATTATTTGGGATCAAGTCTAAACTCTGGAGGCAGTATTCACAGATAGTTGGCCAAGAAATTTTCAAATTCCTGAATATTTTAGTTATTTACTTAACACTGCTTCCCTAACTAACTTACAAAGATATAGAGGTATAAAAAATGAGTATTTGAGGGATGTAAAATATTTAGCTTTAGTAGTGGCAGGCGACAAATAGAAAGTAAAACTTTTGAATGAACGTGACTGTCCAGAATAGGGTAGGCCAGTACAACTAGACCAATACCATACAAAGGTCTTTGCTAAGTGATAAATATTAAGGGAAGAAGGACTCAGAGAATCAATTGAAAAGTAGATGAGAATTGATGAAATTTTATTAGAGTCAAAGAAGAATGCAGTTTTGTAATGAGTCACCTAAAGGGTTCAGTACAATATAAAGAAAACATGTTTTGTTTAAGGAATTTTCAATTGACAAAAATCCATTGAAGTTAACAAATCCTTTTAATAAAGGGATAAAAACAAAAGTTTGCTTCCATATATGGAATTTTAAGTACTCAGAGACAGAAAGAAGAGGGTATGAGAAAGGGTGGGATAGAGAAGGAATCGAGGCAAGGAATGAGCAAACAAAAGAGGGAGGAGAGAAAAGAACATGGAGGCATCCAAAGTTAAGAAAAAACTGACTAGGTAAGAAGGTTAAGAATAACCTCAGCATTGAGAAAAGAGGAGGGCATTCTAGACATGTAGTTCATTAGGCAGAGCATGTACCTAGCAAAAGTGAGGCCCTGGGTTTAACCATAGCACTACACATTACACAAATAATAATCTTTTGTCCTAAGGTGGTTATAATGCTTCAGGGATCATTTTGCAGGTCCTAGATGTAGTGTTTTAGCCAATGATGTTGTTCTTTACTGGAAAAAAAAATATCACTGTGGCCAAACGCTAATTTCTAAATCTTAAGCAAATATACCACTTTTGCTGTTTTTTAAATTGTAAAGGCCAGAGAAGGGGATGATACCTAATAAAATAAATCATAACTGGCTTACGCCTTTTGAGTATAGTATTTTACATTTGTTCCTCCTTTTATTAAAGCATTAAATAAATTTCAAAAGTGCTAAAATGGAGTCATGTCAAAAAAATTCTGCAGATACTGTATTTTATTTTGTAGACATTTTTCATTAAAACAAGTAACTCTTCAATTCAATCTTCATTTGAAGGGGCAGCTAACACATACTGGACACACATGGAGTTCACTGCATTCCTATTTAGGTCCTATACTAAACGGTACAGAAAGAAAGACTGTTTCACACTAGAATTGCACAGGATGCATGACAGGTACCTTACTGCCACTCTTTTACACATTTTCCCATTTTCCAGAAAGATTTAAAAAGAAGGAGACGGGCAGGAGAGATGGTTCATCAGTTAAGAGCACTCACTGCTCCTGCAGAGGATCGGGGTTGGATTCCCAGCATCCACATGGTGGCTAACCACCCTTAACTCCAGTTCCAAGGGGATAGATACCCTCTTATGTCATTTGTGGGCATTGCGCCACACAACATGTATACTTACATGCAGGCAATACACTCATACACATGAAATAAAAATAATAATTATTAAGGTATTTAAAAATAAGGAAAAAATTTTATTTGTTAATTATATGCCAGAAAACAAATTCAAGGTAAGTTTCCATAGAAGAAAGTGACAGAGTAATTTGTAAGTAGTGATACTCAGGGAATACAAATAACTTAGAAGTTACTAGAAAAACTAGTGATGATTATTTTCATCTCATAATAATAATTTTAATAGATAGTCCTTTACTTGGCACAATAAATATATCTTACTTCAAATAAGCTGAGAAGTAAAGTGATACTCAGTCCCAGAGACTGTCAAACAGTTAAAAAAATGTAAATGACATTTCTCCTATCTCATTAGAACACCTTAAAATTATTCTGCTGGTAAGATTTTGTGTATAGCACCAACAGCACATGGTAGAAGAATGTTCAACCTAGAAAAAGTAGCCTTTTGAATCTATTTTACTGTTAATTTGATTGAACAGGGAACAGGTATTTCTGAGGGTCAACCTCATGTGCACCTTTGTTTTATACATAGTGAAATAATCAGGGATGTAGTGTAAGTGTAATTCCTGATTCCAAAGCACTTTTGTGCTCGTTGAGATAAAAACTTGCATATAGAGAGCCACATGATGGTTCTCTTCTGTAAAAGTTATCTACAGAGACCAAAATTAGTGTAATAATTAATGAAAATACTGGGCAAGGATAAAGGAGATCATAGAGGTTATAGCCATGGGTTTTGTGGGGTTCCTTGAAGAGGAGCCAGAGGGCTGTGACTTTGTCAGGTGATAGTGGTGTGGGAATAGCCCAGGAAGTGCTGCAGAACAGCCTCCACTGTGGGAGGAACATGCTCTGGGACCCATTGGAATTTGCTTTTCCTCCAGCTTTTACCCAAAAGCTAGTAAGTTTTTTCTATACAATTTTTTCCATCCTCTGGAAAGGGCTATGGGGTTATATCCTAATAGAAAGTACAGAATAATAATGTTATATATAATTTTATAATACATAAATACATATAATACACATTATATAATTAATAGAATTAATATTAATAATGCCCTGGTCATGCACTAAGCAGGGGTTCTACTAACCCCAGAATCATATCCTTCCTGTTCCCTCACCCTATTACTACAGTTCTAAACTGTCCCTTGTCGTCACAGGCCACTCATTGCAGATTGTATGGCAAAAGACAAAACAATTGTTTAAATTTTTATTGATTTTAAAGTTAGCAATATAAAGTAATGAGTTTTATTATGGCATTTTCGCGAATATATGTCATTGTTTGTCCTTACTCATTCCCCTTCCTTACTGTGTTCCCCTGTGCTCCTCTTCCCTCTCATGGCTCCCTTCCTCCCTCTCAGTCCCCTCTCTGCTTTTGTGTCACATGTATTACACTTTTTTTTCTCTCTCCTACCTTTGCATTGCTTCTTCCTCATGGTCTCCTTTCTACTTTCATAGAACATCTGTTATTACACAAATAGTCTTATTCCCTAGGCCCTTGGTGCTAAAGAGCTGGATTATTATAGCAGGGATTGGAGGAAGACTTGATATACAAATTAAGAAAATCATTCTAAGCTGGATATGGTAATGCATGTTGTAGTCTCAGTACTAGGAAGACAGAAGCAGAGGATGGATGATTGATGCATATTGGAAGCCAGCCTGATCTACAGACCAAGTTCTAGGTTATGCAGGGCTGCATTAGGAGACCTGGTCTCAAAATAAATATCAAAACTAAACAAAATTGGTTCTATCATGTGACAATGCAATTATAGCTAACAGCAAGATGTTTATATTTGAGCAGATTTAATTATAGATGTGATAGCAAGACAGATATTAAAAATAATGACAACATGAAACATTATTTTATCTGCTAGAACAAGATCAGGAATAACTTGGCATTCCAATGAGATAATGGAAGGAATCACCAAGTAAAAGCACAAACTGAAAATGTTCAAAATTTTAGTAATTGCTAGATAAAATTAAACTCTACATCAGATTTCATGTAATTAAATAGGAGAATGATCTTGAATGATTTCTATCAGCTCAGTAATTCAGGATTATTCTAGTCATCTTTCCATGGGTGTTCCATGTCTACTTGCTATCTTACATGGTCCTCTCTGGAGGATATACAAGATGTCTTCATAGAAGACAGACTCATTCACAAAGATCATGCTGCTGGCTTGATTAATAGCTAAGTGAAATTTTCAAACATGTTTTAAAATCTAATCAAATCTTTGTCATGATCCAATAAGAAAGTTATAGTATCTGACTGAAAGATATGAAGACATTTAATTAATTATAAATTAATTTTACTTATTTAAGTATCAATTATAGCCTAATGAAACATTACAGTAATCAAAACAAAATTTTAAATTAAGTAAAGTCAACATATCACTGAGCATTATGAAAATTTCTCCCTTTTTTATACTATTTAATACTTCAATATATGCTTGACTTAATTGATATTAAGACGAAAGCAGAAAGATTTGCTTCTCTTAGTATCTTAAATTTAACAATCTTACCTTAGGTCTCTAGAATCCTGTGTCCCTCTTCTATTATCTTTTGCTACCTTATTTTTCCCTTTCCTTATTTTATTCTAGGCCTTTAAAATTCAAATGAGGTTTTGAAGATCGGGGTTGAAAAAGTCAGTTCTCCCCAATCTTCTATGTTAAGAACTGATCCAAACCAGCATAATTAAAACAAAACACAACACAACATAATTAAAACAATGCATTATGAATAGGTAATTAAAAACACTAATTAGATACTTGTAATTATGCTTTTTTTTTTTTACTTTTCAATGAGGTCTTCCTCAGTTAATATGTGGAGATGAAATTATAATGCAATGTGTATAGGCAGTATATCTGCGTACTGGGAGTCAGGACTTTAATGTGTGATCTTCCAATTCCTTCAAGGACTACAGGATTGAGGGACAAGTAGCTGTTTGCTTTCCTCAAGTTGAATCTTTCTGTTTTCTTTGTTACTGGCTTTCATCCTCTGTCCCAGTGGCTGTAGCTCACTGTTTATTTATTGGCTGTTTAGTACGGAAAAACATCTAGTCTTTGAGCATTGACAACAAATCAGAGTAATGAGCCTGCCCATCACGCTACATTGCGCATAATCTTTGCCTGTTAGGCTCTTGGCTGCTTTTGCTGTACTTCACTATCCTCAAAGTTTGAGAAATCTGACTGCTTTGTGGGTTGTTATTTTCCCATGCTTATTAACACTTGCCAAATCTTTTGTCATGCATCTTTATACTCATGACAGCTTCTAGGTCAAATTTCAGTTTTGATCACTGAATCTTTAGAAGTAGTGCTAAGGAACTGGAATAGCCAGCTCCTTTTCATCGATGGCAAAGGATGCTGATTAGCTGCATGCTAGCTGTTGAAGTCATAGCAACAAGCCCTACTTACTATCTTTTAGGCATCCCAATTAAGTTTCTTTGGTCTTTGGATAAGTAACTAAAAACAAGGTTCATCTCCTAGAGAATGTAAGTATGCTCTTTCACTAGTGAACAAGTTCATGTAGTTAATTAGTAATTTGTTCTAATGTTCATTTCGGTGCTAGTAAGCTAGAAATTATTTGTATTTCTTCTTTTCCTTTTTCCTTCCAATTATTATAATCCTTTTATTTTAAGCCGGCTGTTTGCCAAGTTGTTGAGTGCCATTGCTGAGGATGCCCAGCTAAACATATGCATCAATTACCAGAAGAAGAACATTAAGGTTGGCTACAGAGGCAATGAATACCAAATTGTATTTTCAACAAAGACTTAGGACAGTTTTCAGTCAATGAAATTGTTCTGAATGCAGATAGCTAAGCTACTGTTTTTTCTAGAGAAAGGTACATTTAAGAACACACCTTGTTTTTGTGCTAAATTTACCACAATATAACAATGGATAGAACTAGATTTTTTTCTCTTTTAAAGAAATCATAGATAATTATAGTTTCTGCCTATATGAAAACTCTTTTGTGTCATAACATCCTAAGTTTAGAAGTTTCCTCTGCAGAGTAATGGAGAAAAATATATCATTTTACTTTTATCAAGCAATTGGATAGTGCTTTATATACTTAATTTTCTTAGCCAACATGAACAAATGAACCTTCTTAAATTAGTAACAGATATAAGCATTCTTGCTTTGAAAAAAGACATTTATAGTGGCAGAGTTTGCATCACACTTAATGGTAAAAGATTAAATGCTGGGGCTGAAGAGATGGCTCAGTGGTTAAGAGCACTGACTACTCTTGCAGAGGACCAGGTTCGATTCTCAGCACCCATACGGCAGCTATGAACTGCCCTTAACTCCAGTTCCAGAGGAATCCAAAGCCCTCTTCTGACCTCCATCATGTTGCACAACATGGGTACACTCACATACATTCAGGCAATATACTCGTACACATAAAATAAAAATAAGTAAAATATTAAAAAAAGATTAAATGTTTTTCTCCTAAGACTCAGTCATGCAAGGATGTCTGTATGCTCGGTTTCTTTTTAACATCCCTTTTTGGCACAGGCCTGAAGACAAGAATGAGAAATAAAATCATTGCTTATTGGAGGAAGAAATATAGCACTTATATTCACTTATGATTTTGTATTGAAAGTCTCAGTAAGCCTAGAAGAAAATCTATTTAAAATTGAGTTTAACATAGTAGCAGAATACACAATTTATAAAAATGATCGCCTTCCCACTTTGGCAATGCTCAATTGGAAGATGATATGTAAAAGCAGACAAATAAAGTCATAAATTCATAGAAAAAATAAAAAGAGTAGAAACAAAGCAACTACAACAAAGCCAACTAAAACTGACCACACTCTTGACGACATCCACTTGGAATCTCATTGCCAGTGGGAATGAACAACAGTATAACTGCTTGAAACATTATTTGGCAGGGGCTGGTGATAGCTTACCAGGAAAACATTTATGTAGCATGCATGATATCCTTGGTAAAAGTTAATCCAGTAATTTATTTTTTTCCAACTTGGAGAGGACTTTATTTTAGCTTACAACCACATCACTGAGAAAAGTCAAGGCAGGGACTCAAGACCAGAACCTAGAGCAGAAACCATGAAGGAATGCTGATACTGGTTTGTTTCTTCTAGCTTACTTAGCTGACATTTTGTACAGTCCAGGCCTATCTGCCCAGTGGGATTATTCCCAACAAGATTTGAAGCATATTAGTAGCTAAGTATAAACAAAAGTTAGGAAAGCAGGTGACAAGAAATATTATTTCACTCATTGAGGGAACTAAGTTACATACATTTCTTACTTACCAGTGAGAAGGAGACTGAGATATGGGAAGTCATTTTCTACACTGAACTTCACAAAATTAAAAATTTGTACACAGGCCTTCATGACCAACTAAAAATAAAATGACCCAGAAAACTTAGACTTATATAACTAGTTCCATGTAAAAAAAACATGAAATGTATGCGTAGCCTTAGGAAGTATCTGAGACACTCCATGAAGTATAAGCCTCCTTTCCTTGAAGTAAATGAACACCATATATTCCAATTGGAAATATGACACATTGGTACCTAATTGGTGGGCAAGTACCACCCATAGTGGGGCAGGTCCTCCTATGTCAAACAACAATCAACAAATTGCCCCACAGACATGCACAGAGGTCACACTGCTGGAGGAAATTCCTCATTTCCCTCTTCCCAGGCATGCAAGTTGACAACAAAAGCTGACTATGCCACAAGGGTGCTCGCTAAACTTACAGCTTTCTAATTGCAGTTAGCCAGCTTTCCCTAAGGATGCCCTGCTTCTTATCCTGAGTTCTGGGATTACAGGTAGCTATCGTACCTGGCTGATTTTAGGTGGGTTCTGTGGATCATAACTCCAGTTCTCATGTTTGTGTGGCAAGGGCTTTATTGACTCCTCAGCTCCTATGGTGATCTTGCAACTTTCCTAAACTCACTTAAATTGTTTTTAGTGGTTTCCTTAGAACTTTCTTTGTACCAGATCCTGTCATCTGCAAATACAGATAGTTTTCCTCCCTCCTTTCTAGTCTTGGCCTATTTAATTTCTTTTTCTTGTGGGAGTGTCCTGTCCTGTCCTGTCCTGGTTATACATTACCAAATGGGTCTAGAGTGAATTAACCTTTCTTTCTTTCTTTCTTTCTTTCTTTCTTTCTTTCTTTCTTTCTTTCTTTCTTTCTTTCTTTCTTTCTTTCTCTCTCTCTCTCTTTCTCTCTCTCCCTCCCTCCCTCCCTCCCTCCCTCCCTTCCTTCCTTCCTGATATAATTTTCTTGCTCCTGATTTTAAGAGAAAAGTATTGTTTTTCAGCATTAATATGAGGTTAGGTGATGATTGCTAAGCAGATGCCTTTTCTTTTGTTCTCCTGTTTTATTTTTAGTGGATTTTGTCATCAAAAAATATTGATTCAGGACGTGGTGGCACACGCCTTAAATCTCAGCATTTTGAAAGCAGAAGCAGGGATAGTTCTATGAATTGCAGACCAGTCTGTGTAATTACTTTTTTAATAAAGTTAAAAACATACTTAAATTGACCCAGCAAGCCCCTCTTACATATTTACCTAAGAGAAATGAGAATTGTTGTCCATTCAAAATCTTATATGAATGTTTTATTCACAGTAATTTAAAATTTGGAAAAACCCAAGTATCCTTCAACTAGTGAGTGGATGATACTCAAACTTTATGGTTCCCATGCAAGGGAATTCTACTCAACAATAAAAGGAAAAAGCTACTGATAACACAACATGAATACATTTCAGATGAATGTTAAATCAAAGCAGCCAGACTCTCTAGGGTATTAGTCTATTTATATGCTATGCTAGAAAGGTAAACAATAAAGATAAAGACACACAAGAGATAAACAAAGGCTAGAAACCATGAGATTGGCTACAAAGGAGAAAGATAATGTTGGAGAAAGCTGTCCCACATCTTTACTATGGTTGTGGTCATATGACTATATATTTTACATAAATGATAGAACTATCATGTATAAAGGGTTTTAGTATATAAAAACTACTACCCCAATAAAATTAGAGCAAATTAGAAGAAATTTGATTAAATATTACCCTTGGTTGACTCTAAATGATATCAGTTTTGTTAGTTACTTTATGTTATTCAAAGTAACAATGTCAATATAAAAATATTTCCCCAGATTTCAATAGTTTGACAATTCCTTCTAGAAAAAATTTTCCATGTGTTCTAATCAGTTCCTTCCGCTTCCTTCTGTTTAATTAATGTACAAAACCTGCTAGCTGTTAGACACAATAGAAGACAGACTCTTTGTTATCTCTGCTCAATTAAAATCATTGATATTTCAGTCACAAAAAGTAAATAATGTCTGTTAAATTTGATCATGCCAGGCATGATGGTGCACACCTTTAATCCCAGTACTCGGGAGGCAGAGATAGGCAGAGCTCTGTGAGTTCAAGGCCAGCCTGGCCTACATAGTGAGTTCTAGGCCAGTCCCACTACAGGTAGACCCTGTCTCAAAAAGACAAAAAAAAATTTGATTATATTTTACATTGAAAAAAACTTCTAACAAACAAAAATCAAACCCCATGCTGATAGATTGAGAGCCTGTGATTCTTGACTCTCTTAAAACAATATTTGTATTAAAATCTTTAAGAATTTCATACAATGTATTTTGAACATATTCAGCCCCTGAGCTCCTCCTCCTCACCCTTTCCAGACCCACCCATACCCCCTAGCTTCATGTCTCGTTTCGTTTATGTTTTAATGACCAGAGGACCCCAATTTGTGCTGTCCATATACTCCTGGGTGTGGCCACTCATCAGAGAATGGTTGACCTACCAGGAGCCACACCTTTAAAACAACTGATTCTCCCTCCCCCAGAAACCATTAAATCCATAGCCCCTCCTTTGACTGGCTTGATTCTGTGCAGGGTTTGTGCAGGCAATCACAGCTGCTTTGAGTTCATGAGTGCAGTGGTCTTGTTATATGCATAAGACACTGTTTTGATCCATTCTTCCCTGACTTCTGCCTCTTAAAATCTGTCTGCTTCCTCTTTTGGGATAGTTCCTGAGCTTTGAATCCCTTACTCGAGATGTAACATGCATTTAATTATTTCCAGATGTCATTTTACCATGATTATTGCCAACATTGATAATTTATGTTATTTTTAACATATGAAATTACAGTTGTGTCTTTATTTTACCTGGAATTGCAATTGTTTTCATATCCCATCCAACCAATCCTATGATCATTTTAAAAACTTGACTTTAATTTTGGAGAACATTTATACATTTACTAGACTATTCCAGTTAGGGAAATCTTACATATATGGCAGATAATAATAGGGCCTGTATCAGAGGGCAGCTAAATAGTTACAGTACTGAGATTCAAGTATTACCATCATTATATTTATAGCAACCTAAATATATGTAAGTTATCTCACTCAGTACCCAGGCCTAGGGAGATATTCAAAATTGAGTGGTGTAAGCTTTATTATTTGGTGAAATAATACTGCTGATTATAGTTATAACATAGATAATATACTCTACTGGATAGAAACAGCTGTAAAACTCATAAAGCAAGAGGCAGATGGCTTCTATAATATTACTACTAATGCTAGTCATGTTACTATTGATGCTAATAATATTACTACTGTTGAGATTCCTTATTTTTAATATTTTTGTTTAATTTTGACTTAATGCAAATAAATAAAGCTATTTTTGTATATTAATTATCATTTCACAGCTAAGTCACTTATATTTCCTGTAATATACATGTGGTAATAATCACTCTCTTCTCCCTGTCTCTCCCTCTGAATTTCTTCTGTAGTTCCAATTTTATTAAAGTGACTTTAATAACTTGGGACCTGTGCAAGTAAAGGTTTAATGGGCTTGATATTTGCTTTTGATCATGGCTTAAAATTAGACTGCTGAACTTAAGAATAGAATACTTGACTCAGTTGATTTGAAAAATTTTGCTTATCTCATTCCACCTAGAAAAGTTGAATTTCAATAACCTTTTAGGTAATGCTTTGATTAAATATTCAGCAGTATGAGATGATGCCTACTTGAAAATCAACCATTGGTTCATGGACTTGAAAAGAACTGAGAGAACTTTAAGTATTATTTTAAATCAATACCTCATAAAGCCATTGTTTGTTCATTATTGTGGAAGTTGTTTCTTAGAGAAAGCTGAATTATTTTTTCAAACAGTTGTTTTTGTTCTAATCAAACTAATATTTTAATTAAGGGAATACTTATATGTGTCTGTAATTTCAGGACAGATTTATTGATATGTTTTCCTGTAATGGTTCAGTGTATACAAATTTTACTTAATTTGGCAGTTTTACATTTTGCATAGGCTGTGATGAGATAGAAAATACACTAGGTTTGTCACCATCTCTAATGGGATTCAGTGTCCATGGCTACTAGCAGGGGATCTCAACAGACGCTCTCAACCCTAACTGTGCATCAAAATCACTTGCAGAGCTTTTAACCTGAAGATTTTTGGCCCACTCATAGAGATACAGCTACAATTGACTCAAATTAATGCATGCATATTGATTTTTTTATGTAATAACCACATAATTAGAAGCAGCATTTCATTACAGCTTTAAGATATTCAGTAACAATTTCCAGAGCAAGTATACATCTATTTCAAAAGTGATTGTAAATTTTTAGGTTCACAGTTGAATTAATACAGTTATACAATATTGAACTCAGTATAAACCCTGTAAGACATAAAACTGAATGAGTTTTTACCCTTTAAAGAAAATCTCCATTTCATTTTAAAATATGCTGATTCCTACAGTTTTAATGCTACTAATGCTTCAATGTTTGCACATGTGTCTTTAATCTCTATGTATCTGATTATTACTAGTCACAGTCAGTTACACATGGATCCTTGGCACCTGAATATGGATATAAAGTCATCAGGTAGATTTCAATGGTAATGTTTATTACCTCTACTAATTAACATGAAGTAAATTTTTATGCATCCTCTTCAAATATGCCTTTTTCTTTGGTTTGTTGATTTTTTTTGTGTGTGTGTATATCATACAGAACATACCACACAATTTTACTCATCTATATACCCACGTCTCAAATGGCATACTCTTGTAGCCCCCTCCCCCATTGGAGCCCATAGACTCTGGCATTCCTGTAACTATCCCCAGCCATTCCTCAGTGCTTGTCCGTCTGCTGAATCGTGAGCCTGTCTAGAGATCCTTGTTTTAGGAAGATCAGCTGTTCCTCATCTAGCAGTAATCAGTTGTCAATATTCCTTTAGATAAAATTGGGGTCTGCTGTTCATTTTCCCAGTTTTATGCTGGGTTACTGTCTGGGAGTCTTTTGGGCCAACCTGGCCAGTAAGTGAAAGGAAGGTATCGCCTGTCTGGCATTGTTTCTTGTTATGCAGCATTTAGCTGTACATATGGACTCTTAAGAAATTATATTGACCCCATTAATCTTTGGTTATTCTTTCCTTTTGGGTGTTTAAGACCCTACAATTGGCCCAGATAAACCCACTTATTTTTACTCTTAAGGTCGTTTTAGGAGCTGTTCCTCAGGGGTCACATGGGCTTGGGAGGAGATCCTGGCTCCATTCTTTTACCAGTTCCATCTATGTGAAGATAAGTCAAAGGTCCTGCTGGACCATGGCTGGCTTCACTTGGAAGCATGGAGGAAATGTTTCCTATGTGTTGACCCTCTTCTTTGTAGACTGGACACTGGTTCAGATCTATATGGTGGGGACTCAACAGTCTCCTTGATCAAGATGACAGGTGATTCACCACAGTTACAGAACATTTTGAGAGATACTCATAGTCCCCGGGAACTTAGTTGACTCCAGGGAAAGGAGCAAAAACTGTCCTTTGTGTCCCTCTGACCAAATTAGTATAGGTGTCATAGTATGGCTGTTAAACATCCAAGAAGGTTAGTTCCACCAGTCTGGTACTTTTAATTACCATGTGCCATGTAGATAAAGCTTGGGCAAAGACCAAACATTCTCAGATAAACCTTGCTTAGACATATATTACATTCTTTGATCTAGTTGTACATATACATAATTTGTCAGTAGGTTGTTGGACTAATATGGTTCCCTTTGGTTTTTTAAAACTACCTAATCATTATTTATCTCTCACATTGTCTAAACCTTCCAGCATGGTTTCT
>NW_008349975.1:3912454-3928423 GCF_000622305.1 Nannospalax galili | reverse complement strand
TCTATTTCAGATTCTTTCTTTTCCTTTACCTCCCTGGTTCCTTTTCATTATTTTGGTTCCTGTACTTATGTCTGACATACTCACTTATAAGAATTTTGTGCTATGATCCACATATGGGGGAGAACATATGTTTTTATTTCTGAGTCTGTGTTACTTCACTTAGTACAACAGTTTCTAGTTCCATCCATTTACCTGCAAATTTCATGATTCCATCTTTCTTTACTGCAGAGTAAAACCCCATTGTATAAATGAACCACATTTTCATTATCCACTTGTCAGCTGAGGGACACTTTGTTTGCTTCCATCTCTTAGCTATTGTGAAAAAGGCAGCAACAAACATGGATGTACAAGTGTCTCTGAAATAGGATGAGTTCTTTGGGTTTATGCCAAGGAGTGATATAACTGGGTCAAATGGTAGGTTCATTTGTAGTTTTTTAAGTGTTCTCTGTACTGCTTTCCATAGGGGTTGCAGTCCCACCAGCAGTGGATGAGTGTTCCCCTTTCCACACATCCTCTCCAACATTTGGTATAATTTGTTCTCTTGATCTTAGCCACTTTGACTGGGGTAAGATGAAATCTTCAAGTGTTTTTAATTTGCATTTCCCTAATTAGGGGGTTATATTAAATACCTTTTAAGATGCTTCTTGCCATCTTTATTTCATCTTTTGAGAACTCTCTGTTCAGTTCCTTAGCCCATCTTTTAATTGGGTTATTTCCTTTCTCGCTTCTTTGTTTTTTGTTTATATAGTCTGTCAGATGTGTCCCTGGTGAGGATTTTCTCCCATTCTGTGGTTTTTCTCTTCACTTCCTTGGTTTCTTCTTTTGGTGTACACGAGCTTTTTAGTTTAATGAGGTCCCATTTGTTGATTCTTAATGTTGTTTCCTGGGCAGTTGATGTCTGGTTTAGAAAATCCTCTCCTACACCTACATCTTGTAGGTCATTGCCAAAGTTTTCTTCTAACAGTTTCAGGGTTTGGGGCTTCACATTGAGGTCTTTGATCCATTTGGAGTTGACTTTTGTACAAGGTGAAAGATAGGGGTTTAGTTTCATTCTTCTACAAGTGGAGATCCAGTTTTGCCAGCACCATTTGCTGAATGTCGCTGTGTTTTGTGGTGGTCGGACCTCTGTCTCGTGGGGCAGGGGGTGAGTAGGCACAGAATCAACAACACAGACTCTGGGAGTGCTACTCAGTAGTGGGCTACCAGCAAGCTCATTTATTGCGTACAAAGGACTTCCCTTTATACCCCCCAAACCTCCCCTATTGGCCCTAAGGCTGAGCTATGTATTGTCCATTGGTGTAACCGCCATGTCATCTGTCTCTAGCAGAAGTGGCAGATATCAGTTTAGCAGTTTGGGGAAGTTGGCTCTTTAATGATAGTGTGCCTGCGCAGAGGTTACCAGATCCGTTATTCTGGCAGATACTTACGGGCCCCCTCTTACCTTTCCACCCTTTTGTTATTAAAGGCAGCCCAGCAGGAGTCAGGATGCTGCCTGACATTATTGTGCCCAACTCAAAATGGCCTCTGAGATACAGGTTGTGACTGTCTTACATTGTTTTCACTCGAGGCATAAGTCTTACCCTTCACGGGAGCACGCATCTAGCCTGTGCATGTCCTGTCTTAGGTTGACTTATCCCGGTGGAATCTTACCTGTCTTTGTCCGCCAACCCTGAGGGAGGTTTGGTTTGGGGGGGGGGTCTGCCAGAGTGGGGGCTAGTTTAGGAGGAGGACTTTTGTATCTCAGTTAGCCAAGTCTCTATGACCTCCTGAGGACGGCCCTGGCCTGGACGTTGTAGGGCCAAGAGGACCTGGAGAGTCATCTTATTGATGGTCTGTTGGCAATGAATGTGTGACAGTAGGCACCTGAGGAGAAATAACACAAGGAGGAACGTGCCTCCTACTATTAAATAGGTTAGTAAGCATGATGGATCAAAAAGACTTTTAAGATTTTCCCAGATTTTTGTTATTAGGCCTGTCTGTAATGGCATGACTGAAGCTCTAGTCAAATTTAGCTGCATAATTTGATTTGTTAAAATGTTTGAGTAATTAAGAAAATCTTGGTGTATCAGGAGGGGTTGAATTTTGCTTAGTCGAGGGCTGTTGCTTTTGAACTAAGAGTGCTTGCAGAGATGCAGTCAGGGCCCACATGGGCCCCACATCAGGGTTGATGTCTTTCCTGGCAAAAACCCATTTATGAGACCGGGGTGGTCTCAAGGTTGCAGGATGGTGATACAGCCTGCAAGGTTGAAATAGAAGGCATGGGCATTTTTTTGTTCCTGACAATGTTCATTGAAGGATTTTAAGATATTCTTGGGAGATCCAGATTTAATACAGCCAAAGATACCCAGAAAAATCAGAACAAAGGGGGCAGAGGGCACTGTGCCTTCCTGTATTCCCTGTTTGTGGGCCAGAAAGAGAACCCTCATTCAGAGATCTGGGTCCCAGACATTTTCAGGGGAGATCCAAGGGGCAAGGGTGGTTACCTCTGCTCAGAAGTTTTCTAAATCATTAGTCGTGATCTTGAGGCCACGGGTTACCAGAAGGGATTTTAAGGCCCAAAGTTGGGGTTCCTTACAGTGTGAAGGAAAGTTACCCATTCTAGGGGGAAGAAGAGGAGTTGGAGCTAGAGGGGGTGAAGGGGAACTCGCCACAAAAAGTAAGAGGCTAGGAGGACAACAATGAGTGCCAGAAGAAAGCAAAGTAGGACAGTTAGCCTCTCATGGTTTTTTTAGGCCATGGTCGTATGCCCACGTGATGTTTCCGATTGCTGAGTAACTGTCGGGAGTATACTCAGTTCCATCTCCTGGGTGGTCAGCCCTTATGTGGAGGCATCGGGCCAACCAAGTACAGGAGGTATGTACCTGAGGGGGAGTAAATTTGGGCAATATTGAGGTAGGATGGGGGGAAATGAAAGGGAAAGGAAGACGAATCTCACAGCTTACCACCACAGAGACGTAAGACAAAGGGTCCTACTCACTGAGAAAACAGCCAAAGGGTGCCAATTGTGGCCGACATGAGAAGTGAGAGCGTCTGGACTTCACGTTGGGCACCAGGTGTTGCTGTGTTTCGTGGTGGTTGGACCTCCATCTAGGGGGGCAGGGAATGAGTAGGCGCAAAATCAATGACTCAGACTTTGGGAGATGCTAGTCAGTAGCAGGTAGCCAGCAAGCTTGTTTGTTGCATGCAAAGGGCTTCCCTTTATACCCCCTGAACCTCCCCTATTGGCCATAAGGCTGAACTGTGTATTATCCATTGGTATAACCGCTGTGTCATCTGTCTCTAGCCTGAGCGGCAGATATCAGGTTAGTAGTTTGGGGACGTTGGGTGTGTAATGATAGTGTGCCTGCGCAGAGGTTACAAGGTCCAGTATTCTGGCAGATACTCACCCCCTCTTACAGCTGAACATGCTGTCTTTCCTCCAGTGAATGCTCTTGGCCCTCTGTCAAATATAAGTTGGCTTAAATTACATGTACTCATATTTGGGACTTCAATTTTGTTTCATTGATCTATGGGTCTACTTTTGTGCCAATACCAAGCTGTTTTTATGACAACAGCTCTGCAATACAGTTTAATATCTGGTATAGTAATTCCCCCCAGCATTGCTCTTAGTGCTCAGGGTTGCTTTGGCTATCCGAGGTCTTTTGTGCTTCCATGTGAATCTTAGGATGGGTTTTTCCAATTCTGTGAAAAATGTCTTAGGGATTTTGATTGGCATTGCATTGAATCTATAAATGGCTTTTGGTAGGGTGCTCATTTTCACTATATTAATTTTTCCAATTCATGAGCATGGGAGATCCTTGCATCTTCTGATGTCTTCCTCAATATCTTTCTTTAAAGATTTAAATTTTCATTTTAGAGCTCTTTAATATCTTTGGTTAGGTTTATTCTGAGTTATTTTTTTTTTATTTTTTATTTTTTGCTGCTATTGTGAAGGAGAGTGTTTCCATGTACTCTTTCTCTGATTGCTTGTTATTGGTGTATAGAAAGGCTACAGACTTTTGTAGAATAATTTTAGAACCTGCCACTTTACTGAAGGTGTTAATCATTTCTAGGAGTTTTCTGGTGGAAGTTTGGCATCTCTTAGATATAATATATCATCAGCAAAAAGGGATAATTTAATCTCCTCTTTTCCAATTGTTACTCCTTTAATTTCCTGCTCTTTTCTTATTGCTCTTGCAAGAGTTTCAAGCACTAGGTTAAAGAGAATTGTAGATAGTGGGCAGCCTTGTCTAGTTCCTGATTTAAATGGGAATGTTTCCAGTTTTTCCTCCATTTAGAATGATGTTGGCTGTGGGTTTGTTATATATGGCTTTAATTATGTTGAGGTATGTTCCCTCCAGTCCAATTCCCTCTAGAAATTTGAACATAAATGAATGTTTAATATTGTCAAAGGCCTTCTCTGCATCTATTGAGATGACCACGTGGTTCTTGTCTTTGAGCCCATTTATATAATTTATGATGTTTTTTGACTTACATATATTGAACCATCCCTGCATCTCTGCCATAAAGCCAACTTGATCATGGTGGATGATCTTTTTGATGTTTGTCTATATGTGGATTGCAAGTATTTTGTTGAGAATTTTTGCATCTATGTTCATTAAGCTTATGGGTATATAGCTTTCTTTTTTGGTTGTATTTTTACCTGGCTTTGGCATTAGAGTGATGCTGGCTTCATAGAAGGAATTTAGAAGTTCTCCCTCCGTTTCTATCTTTTTGAATAAATTAAGTAGTACTGGATGTAGATCCTCTTTATATGTCTGGTAGAATTCTTCTGTAAATCCATCTCGTCCTGGGCTTTTTTTAGTCGGGAGGTTTTGTATTACTGTTTCAATTTCTTTATGTGTTATAGGTCTGTTTAAGCTGTTAATCTCTTCTTGGTTTGGTTTTTGTGGTTCCCATGCTTTTAGGTACCTGTCCATTTCTTTTAGGTTTTCTAATTTATTAGCATATAGATTTTTAAAGTATTCCCTTATAATATTCTGGATCTTTTTGGTGTACCTTGTGATGCTTTCCCTTTCATCTCTGGTTTTGTTGATTTGGAGGTGCTCTTTCTTTCTTTTTGTTAACTGGTCTAGTGGTCAATCTTGTTTATCATCTCAAAGAACCAACTCTTGAATTTGTTGATTCATTGTATTATTTTCTTTGTTTCTATTTCATTAATTTCTGCTCTGATTTTTGTTATTTCTTCTTGTCTGCTGGGTTTGGGTTTCATTTGTTGTTGCTTTTCAAGTGTTTTGAGTTGCAATGTTAAGTCATTTATTTATGTTCTTTCTGATTTTTTGATGTAGGCACTTAGAGCTATAAACGTCTCTCTATGGACAGCTTTCAATGTGTCTCAGAGGTTTTGTTGTGTTGTGTTGCCCTTTTCGTTTAGTTCCAGAAATACTTTTATTTCTTTCTTAATTTCTCTTTTGACCCATTCATCATTCAGGAGTGTGTTGTTTAATCTCCATGTCTTCATGTGGTTACTGGGGTTTCTTCCAGAGTTGATTTTAAGCTTTATTGCACTGTGGTCTGATAGAATGCATGGATTTATTTCAATTTTTTTATATTTGTTGAGGTTTGTTTTGTGCCCCAGTATATGGTTGATTTTGGAGAATGTTCCATGGGGCACTGAATAGAAAGTATATTCCTGGGGCTTGGGTTGAATATTTGGTATATACCTGTTAAGTCCATTTGATATATAGTATTGTTTAATTCAGATGTCCCTCTGTTAATTCTCTGTCCTGTTGACCTATCTAATGGTGACAATGGGGTACTGAAGTCCCCTACTCTTAATGATTTGGGATTAATCTGGATCTTAAAGTCCTGTCATACTGTTTTTATGAAGTTGGTTGCACTAGAGTTTGGTGAATATGTGTTCATGATTGTAATATCTTCTTGGTGTATTGTTCCTTTGATCAGAATGAAGTGGCCCTCTTTGTCTCTTCTGATTAGTTTTTGTTTAAATCTATTTTATCAGATATTAGAATTTTGATGCCTGTTTTTTTCTTAGTACCATTTGCTTGATATATTTTTTTCCATCCTTTCAAAACCTTAAGGAAGTGCCTGTCCTTGAAAGCAAAATGAGTTTCTTTCAGACAAAAAAAGATAGGTTTTGTTTCTTAATCCATTCAACTAGTCTCTATCTTTTGACTGGGGAGTTCAGTCCATTGATATTTAAAGTTATTAATGTAAGATGTGTATTGAATACTGTCATTTTTATTTTTGTTCACATTCTTGATAATAGCTGTGCATTTCTGCAGTTATAACTTCATTGAATTTCTTTCCATCACCCCTTGTATTTCTTTCCATCACCTTTCTTACTTCAGCTCTTTGTATTGCTTCAAGAACTCTCTGAAGGGCTGATTTTGTGGATATGAATTTGTTCAGCCTATTTATGTCATGGAAGATTTTTCTTTCCCCTTCAACTATGATAGACATTGTGGCTGGGTAAAGGAATTTGGGTTGGAATCTGTGGTCATTTAAACCTGGGAATACTTTAGTCCAGGCTCTTCTGGCTTTCATAGTTTGCACTGAAAAGTCAGTTGTAATCCTGATGGGTTTTCCTTTATGTGTGACATGTTGATTTTCTTTTGCAGCTTTTAGTATTGTCTCTTTGTTCTGAACATTTAGTGTTTTTAGTGTGATGTGCTGTGGAGGGTTTCTTTTCTGGTCCCATCTATTTGGTGTTTTATATGCTTCTTGTATTTGTATGGGCATGTCGTTCTTTAATTTTGGGAAATTTTCTTCTACAATCCTGTTGAAGATCTGGTCTGTATCATTATCTTGAGATTCTTCTCCTTCCTATATGCCTATGATTCACAAGTTTGGTTTTTTTATGGTGTCACACAATTCCTGTATACTGCATTCTTGTGTTTTCTTAAATTTTTCATAATCTTTACTTGCGTGGTCTAATTTGTCCACTTTATCTTCCAGTCTTGATATTCTGTTTTCCATTTCATTCGTCCTATTGGTGAGTCTTTCTCCTATTGTTTCTAATTGGCTTACTGAGTGTTTCACTTCCTTCTTCATTTCAGCATGAGTATTCTTCAATATTTCTCTTTTCTGAATTTGTTTAGAAGTTTATCCCTATCTTCCTTCAGTTCTTTGATTTCTTTGTGTGTTCTTTAAATTCATTGAATTCTTTTATCATGTTTATAATTGTTCTTTTGAGTTCCATGTCCTGTGTTATTTCTAGGGAGTTCTCATTCTACTCCTCTAGAAGACTATTGGTACTTGGTCAGAATCTATTATTTTGATTTTTCGTGTTATTGTTTTTTCTCTGTGAGTTTGACATGTGAATTTCTTTCGTAGTTCCTGATTCTTGTTTGAGACTCAAGCCTTCCTTTGTTGAGTTTAGATCTGCATCTCATTGTAAATTTTATGTGCCTTTGTGGTTTACTTGTTGGGCATTAAAAGCTGGTTGGTATAGGATTCTGGTTCTCTCTTTGGATTTTGTATTGGAAGGGCCTACCTAGTTGCTTTTGTCTTCAGGAGTTCCCACAGAGGCCCAAGTGAGATGAGGCTCAGATTCTCTCAGGCTTCCTCCTAAGGTCTGGGTCCCTTCAGAAAAAATACTATCCTCAGGAATTTGGGTCTGGGCTGGCCTGGGAGTAGGGCCCAGGAAAGATGCTTGTCTCAGGAAGCTGGTGGCTGTGCCACCCAGGTATGCAAAGGGAGGTGGGGACAGGAAGAGATTCCAAGGGCTCCTGGGGACTACTGGAAGGAACTGGGTTCACTGGATGCAAAGGATCAGGAAGCAGTGGTGGCTCTGGGCTGAGAGGTTAGCACCAGTGTCTGGGGTGCCAAGACAAGAAATGGGCCTCTACCCAGGCTAGGAGGAGAGATGCGATGGGGGAGCTGGGAGGGTGAAAGAGGCTGGGTGAGTCAAGGTGCGTGGGTGTGCTGGACTTACCCAGGGAAGGTGCTGACACCAGGACACTGGAGGCTGTGTAGTCTGGGAAGCAAAGGGAGGTGAGGGTAGGACCAGGCCCAGAGGGCTTCTGGGGACCACAGGGAGGGACTGGGTTGATCTGGATTCAAAGGATCAGGAACCAGTGGTGGCTCTGGGCCAAGAGGTTAGCCCTGGTGTCTGGGGTGCCAAGACAAGAAATGGGCCTGTACCCAGGCTGAGAGGAGACATGCGGCAGGGAACTGGGAGTGTAAAAGAGGCTGGGGGAGTCAAGGTGTGGTGGGTGCGATGAACTTACCCAGGGAAGGTGCTGACACCAGCCATATTGATATTTTTAAGAGCTCAGTCATTGAATCCATTATGCAACCAAGATTTAGAACACCTGAATTAGCCAGTAGAGTCTAATCACTGATTCCACATCAAACCATTGCTATAAAAAACACCTGCATTTTTATTGATTTACATAATAAAGATTTCTTTCTTTCATGAGTCATAGCCCAGTGTGTTTTTAGGAAGAGTGTGTGGAGGTGGGTTTAGGGAAAATGACCACTTTTGTTTAAAAGTGCCATCATCTCCTAATGCCTCAGAGTTTTCCACGTGGCAAATGAGAAAAAAGAGAACAAGGAGTGATTCACTGGAGAGTTTTGTGTTCAGCCTTAAGTTGACATATATACTTAATAAACACTATTACCAAATTTAATCAGATGCCTTCTTGTAAGTTCAAAGAAGTATAGAATTCTAATCTCATATGTCCATTTAAGAAAGCATATTTAAACCATCATAGGAATATTAAAGATATAAACATTGATTTTTCAGTCCATGATAAGTCTTTTTTTCATTAATCGGGAATAAAATCAATCTGATAGTTTAGAATTGTGCTAGGTAGTTTTTGTCAACTTGACACAAATTTGAATTATTTAGGAGGAGGGAACCTCAGGTGAGGCATTTCTCCTTCAAACTGGCCTTGTGGGTAGCTTTTTGATTACTGATTGATGAAGGAGATCCCAGCCCACTGTGGGTAGTGCCATCCCCAGGCAGGTGGGCCTAATCTGTATAAGGAAAAGTAGCTAGAACCAACATATACATGGTACACACACACACACACACACACACACACACACAAATAATAAATAAATAAATAATAAGTAAAAATAAGTGTTTAGCAATATCAGAAATACAACATGATCATTGCAACTGAAACATTGCAATTTACAAGACTAATATATTAGTTACCTTGTTGCCCCAGCTTGAATTGAAAACACATGCTCTGGGAACTAAGTGCTTGTAAAGTTGGTTCTTTCTCAGAACAACACTTTTAGGGAACAGGTCTTTGGCTGTATGCAGTTGCCTCAGAGTTAGACAGACCTATGAGCAAACAGAGAAGTAAGCTGGAGCTCATGAATGACAGAAAATCATTGGTGAAGTCTGAATGTGAAGTCAGAGGTTACAAACTTCACAGAAAATAAAGTAGCTGACTCGTGGGTAATGAAGTATGTTGAGAGAGACATATGGAGGATATAAGTAGTGTCCAAAATCACATGGCCTTGTGGTTACATGGGACAGATTTGAGTTCATGCTATCAGCAGAGAGTTCCTGAGTTTGAACAGAGACCAGAAAATGCTTTACTACTTTGTAAATATTTGGAGAACTTTAACTTTATATAGGTTACCCTGAAAGAAGCAAAACAAAATAAAGCACTTAATACACAATAATAAAAATTATTATTAAATGAGCTCAAATTATGAATAAAATAAGTGAAAAACTCCCATGATGATTTATTAAAGTTGGGTAAGTAGTGGTGGTAAAGGTGTGACCAGGCGTAATAATGTGTGGGTAACCGGGCTGGGAGCCATGGGATGATTCCTATTGCCAATCTCTTCTTAGCCATTTCCTTGCTCACTAGCATCTTCACCCAGAGGTTGATCAAAGGAGCTTATTCCAACCTTCTTAATATATTTACAGAACAGCTATTGTGAAAAGCAAAGGATAATTTTATAAATTGCAATGACCATTTGCAGTGTGGTTTGGGATTCACTGAAAATTTCATTTATTCATCTTATCCCAAGTTTTCATTAGCATGCATGATTGCATCAAAGTGATTTTAATTATTTAGCTGACCCTTTTAATTGCCTCACTTTGCCTCTGATAGTTTGTAAGATTCTGGAAAACTTGTAATTTAACCACATCAAAGGAGTCACATCTTCAGTAAGATGAGCCTGTAGAAAAAAAACAGCAATATAAGCAGCAAAATCATGTTCTGAAGCTTGGTGAAGTTCCTTTTGTGATCAGGTGAAATCTAGTTTCTTGATTCATACTACATCAAAAATATCTTTCTTAAATTTTTGTGGGTTTCATACATTTTAATCATATGTATCCCCCCCTCCCTATCTGCAACCGTCACAGCCAGCCCACAGGACTTCATGTATTTCGTCATATATGTAAAGACCTATCAAGTCAAATTTGTGTACCCAGATGTCCTTTGGTGTGAATTCATCCACTGGAGGTAGTTCAGTCTATCTAGTATCACTTCCCTAAAAAAGAACAACTCTCCTTCACCCAACAGTGATCAGATGTCAATAGTTCCTCACCAAAATTGTGGCCTCCTTCCTATTTCCCCAGTTCTATGCCGGTTTTTGAATTTGAATGGGGCTTGTACATGCTGTCAGCATTGCTGTAAGTTCATATGAGCAAGTCTCAGGAGCCTGTAAGATTGCTTCTTTGTGGTCATGCACCTCCTCTCCTGGCACCTACAGGCTTTCCACCCCCTCTTCTGCAATGGTCCCTGAGCTCTGGGTGGGTGAAGTTTAATACAGGAGTCCTGTCCAGGTACTGTCGCTCTGCAATCTCTTATTCTCTATGCTTTGGCCAATTGTGGCCTTTGTATTCATCACGCTTGTTACATGCAGAAGCTTCACTGATGAGAGTTGAGAGATACATGAGTATTCTTTCTAACTTTTGTTCCAGTATATTCCATGAGCCTTAGGTGTAGAGGTTTCATTGTAGATGCTTTGGATTGGGCATTTCATAGACACTTATTGTGTGTGTTGAGTTGTGGAACTCTGTAATAGTTTCAGTCTGTTGCAAAAGAAGCTTCTTTGATGAGTGGTGACTGGCATGATTCTCTGTAAATATAAGAATTCATATTCATTTTTTTTGTTCTTTTTGAGACAGGGTCTCCCTGTAGCCCCAGCTGTCCTGGAACTCACTATACAGAGATCCACCTGCCTCTGTCCCCCGAGTGCTGGGATTAAAGACGTGAGCCACCATGCCCAGCCATATTCATTTTTTTAAGATGAAATTTCACTTTTTGTATAAATACTGTGAGTGGATTGCTTTAATTTGACAACCTAGCATGGGAAAGCTTCAAGGCTTTCTGTTCCTTGACTTTCCATAGAAACCACTATGCCATCTAGAATTAAGTCCCAATTTTGTCATATCTGGTTGTCTTACTGTTGGTTCATGTTTGCCAGATATTTGAAATAGATATTCACTATTAGGCACAGGCTTTGTTTACATAGTACTTCTTTTACAACATTAATAGTCATAGGTGATAGTCTTGTCAGCATCTATCTATTCATTTTACTAATACTGTTTCTCATGGGGTGTGGAACACTGCACATTCCCCTGTGGATTAAAAGTTAGCAATATATAAAGATGTTAGATATAACTGTTAATGATAAAATCTTTTAGTAATTCTTCTTTCATAATCAAGGAAGGAAACTTTGGATGCAAAAGGAAGGAGTGAGTCAAACCACAAAAGGAAGAATTCCCTAAGTGAAGGTGCCAAAAAAAAAGAAATAAAAGAATCCAGAGACAAAGATAATATCCTATACTTTCATGTTTTTCTTTATAGCATCTAAGAACATTCCCTCTAAATGTTATATTATAGAGTATATTGGTTTATTAGTAAATCCTAGATCCTAGTGCTTTAAATTATCTTTAATAACCTTAATCCAAAGCCTCTTACTATATCATGTAGAGGCTGAAGACATCCCAAGGAAAGTGACTCAGCCAAGATGATATGGATGACAAAAGTAGAGTAAGATCTCACCCTTAGTAGACTGTACTAATTGTACTACCTGATGGATAGTCTCAAGGAAACCAGAAGCCTCGTGCTGTTATTTTTCCTTGCTACTTATTTCATTTTCTTGTTTATAAATTTTTTAAGAAAAGTTTTGAAATTTTAATACATACTCTTGTGAGTAGCCAAGATATCAAGTTATCACAGTCACAGAATTTTATTTTAAGACACCTCTTTAGGAAGCCAGATCTGCTGAAACTCTATAATTCTGCTTCAAGTACCTCAGTACCAGAATTACAGGTGCACACTACCACATCTCACCTATCCACAGTATTATGTAAGATGTTCAGCAAGGTCTTTGATCAGAGCTGTACACTCTGCATTAGATGATGGAAATAGCTAAGTGTAAAGACTTACGGTTTCCAGAGGAGTATTTATAGACCAAAAGGATGATTTCAGCCATATAGCTCCAAATAAAAACTTGCTTCAGAACAGAGTGATGATTTTTGATGATTTTTCTTCCAATGTGGACAAAATATATCAGGGAGAAACTAAAATTTTAGTGTAAGAGATCAATTGAGTCTCCAATTCAGGTCCTAGTGGATTGCTATAAGTAAAGCAAATCAGGAAAGAATCATTTGCTCTCATCTTTGAGATAACAAAGGGGAAACTGGAGGAATTTTCTGTCTGTCCTCAATAGGTTCATATATTCTCAGTCACCAGTTCAATATTTGTGGACTACAGGGATTACATTAAATACCTAAAAATCAATAATGAGATTTCTTAGATTATATAATCATTCCCCAATTTTCACATTTTGGTTTAATGATGGTCATAGGGAGATATTTTTAAATTGCCTTTCATGTAACTTAATATATACATACTCTTCAATTACAGAAAAACTCCAAAGAAACTTTAAAATATTAATAAACTAATAAAATTTGAAAGGCAAAATATCTTTAAGATCAGTTTAAACTCTGCTCTGAATTTATAATTTTGTTGTTTTAATGAGTTTTGTTTGAAATAATTACTGGAATAAGTTAACAGTCAATAATGTGTTTATATTAATACAAATAACATAATTTCTGATCAAAATATATGTAAGTGACTTTTTTCTTTGATTTATTTATTTTTATGGGGCTTTTGGCTGCTATGACATTCCCTCCTCTGAAGGAGTAACCCTAAAATCTTTTAAGGATTAGATACAAGCTCACAAATACTTTCGACATTTTTAGCCTTTGGAACAGAGTATGTTGCTAAGAGGCCCAAGAACATTTTGAATTTAGCCAAGAAACTGGCTACTTTTCTTTGGGGTCTTTTTACCCTAACTGCCTAGCCAGTTCCTGCCTCCTATTCCTATTACACAATCCTCTGAAGAGGTTACCCAAATTGCCAATAGGAAATTGGGATGCATATCACCCTGGCTTCTTCCATGCATAACAGGGACACAGCATAAAGCAGCTGGAGTACCCCATCAGTGAGTCTATCTAAAAGAATCCCAAATTGCATAACTCTTATCTTTAAGGGGAAAAGAAAGTGCTTGAATTGTGAATAGGAGATGTGAAGGAGAAGTAAAGGCAAGAGTAATTAGCATTACAAGTTCTAGACAGGGAACTAGAAAGAAGTCAGAGCAGCTTAAATTTTAAATGTTCTTATGAGAGTCCACTGGAATTTCTTGACAAAAGCATCCCTCTATTGGGTTCCTCCTGAATTTTCTTTTGTCTTCCAAGGCTGGACTTGAGAGTGATGGGTTCAAGATTTGATTTCAGGTATTTTGATAGCTGTTGGAGTGGTTAGAATCAGTGTCAGTTCCTTCTCAAAGGCTTTGAGGTAACTCAGGGGTTGCTGAGGTGTTTGTATGATCAGAGGGTATGCACACCGAAAAGCCTTTACCCAGCATGGGTCATGCCTTCTCTTCCTAGCCTTCCCCAGATTGTATATTTTAGCCCTCCCCAAATCCAGGAGACCATGTTTGATTAGGGTCAAATAACATACAGTTGGCTAGGAAGAGTGGCTGGATAATGTGATGAGGATCCAATGACCCTACTTGGCCCTCCGTTAATGAATGAGCACAACCATCAACAAGCCCAATTGTGATGATGTTTGTGATCAGGCTCAGCTGAAGTCTTGATGATGGTAGTTAAATCATGCAGTAGGGACTGCTGGATAGCATGATCTTATTAAAAAGACCTGGAATTTAAAAGAATTTGGTGGTAGGATCCACTTATATGTTGTTTGTTTTTCTGAGTCTGTGTTACTTAATGTAAGTATAACAGTTTCTAGATCCATCCATTTATACCTGCAAATTTCATTACTTCATCTTTCTTTACTGTTGAATAGAATGCCATTGTGTAGAATGCCACTGTGTAACTATACCACATTTTTGTTAACTGCTCATCAGTTGAGGGACACTTAGGTTGCTTACATCTCTTAGCTACTGTGAAAAGAACAGCAACAAACATGGTTGTACAAGTGTCTCTACAACAGGATGAGTCCTTTGGGTATGCCAAGGAGTGGTATAATTGGGTCATACAGTAGGTTCATTTTTAGTATTTTAAGAGTTCTCCACACTGTTTTCCATAGAGGTTGCACGAGTTTGCAATCCCACCAGCAATGAATAAGCATTTCTCCTTTCTCCACATCCTTGCCAGCATTTGGTATCATTTGTTCTCTTGATCCTAGCAAGTCTGATTGAGTTAAGGTGATACCTTAGGGTGGTTTTAGTTTGCATTTCCCTAATTACTAATGATGCTGAACACTCTTTGAGATGTTTCTTAGCCAACATTATTTCTTCCTTTGATAACTCTGTTTAGATCTCTCTCTCTCTTTTTTTTTTTTTTTTTTTTTTTTTTTTTTTTTTTTGTCTTTTTGAGACAGGGTCTCTGTGTAGCCCCAGCTGTCCTGGAACTCACTATGTAGACCAGGCTGGCCTCCAACTCAAAGCGATCCACCTGCCTCTGCCTCCTGAGTGCTGGGATTAAAGGCGTGCACCACCATGCCCAGCTTTAGCCCATCTTTTCATTGTTTCATTTGGTTTCTCTATTTTTTTGTTTTTCTTTATGTATTCTGGATGTTAAACCTCTGTCAGATGTGTTACTAGTGAAGATTTTTTCCCATTCTATGGGTTTTCTCTTCACCTTTTTGATTGTTTCTTTTGCTGTACATAAGTCTTTTAGTTTAACGAGGTCCCACTTTTTGATTGCTGACCTTAATTCCTGAGCAACTTCTGTCAGATTTAGAAAATCCTTTCCTACACCAATTATCTTGTAAGTTACTGCCAATACTTTCTTCTAATAGTTTCAGGGTTTCCAGTTTCACATTGAGGTCTTTGATACATTTGGAGTTGACTTTTCTGCAAGGTGAAAGATAAGGATCTAGTTTAATTCTTCTACAGGTGGAGATCCAGTTTTGCCGGCACCACTTGTTGAAGATGCTGTCTTTCCTCCATTTTGTGTTCTTAGCACCTTTGTCAAATATCAGGTGGCTGAAATTGCATGTACTCAGGTTTAGATCTTCAATGATGTTCCATTGATTTATGTGTCTATTTTGTGCTAGTACCATGCTGTTTTTGTTTTTTCGTTGTTGTTGTTTTGTTTTTTGTTTTTGTTTTTGTTCGTCTTTTTTGAGACAGGGTATCCCTGTAGCCCCAGCTGGCCTGGAACTCACTATGTAAACCAGGCGGGCCTTGAACTCACAGAGATCCACCTGTCTTTGCCTCCCAAGTCCTGGAACTACAGGAATGTGCCACCATGCCCGGCTCATGCTGTTTTTATGACTATAGCTATGTAGTAAACTTTGAGATCTGGTATAGTAATCCCTCCAGTATTGCTCTTTGTGCTCAGGGTTGCTTTGGCTATCCAGCATCTTTTGTGCATCCATATGAATTCAATGATGATTTGTTCTAATTGTGTGAAGTATGTCATGGGGATTGGAAGTTCCTTCCATCTCCCTGGTGTTTTCCTCGATCTCTTTCATTAACATTTTAAAAATTTCATTGTAGAGATCTTTGGAGTCTTTGGTCAGATATATTGCAAGATATTTTATTTATTTATTT
>NW_008349975.1:3895011-3912373 GCF_000622305.1 Nannospalax galili | reverse complement strand
TCCAATTGCTTGTTAATGCTATATAGAAAGGCTACTGATTTTTGTAGATTGATTTTATAACCTGCCATTATACTGAAAGTGTTGATCAGTTCTAGACATTTTCTGTTGGAACTTTTGAGATCTCTTAGGTACAGTATCATATTATCTGCAAATAGTGATAGTTTGACCTCTACTTTTACAATGAGTACTGCTTTCATTTCCTTCTCCTGTCTTATTGCTCTAGCAAGAGTTTCAAGCACTATATTAGAAAGGAGTGGAGACAGTGGACGTCCTTGTCTGGTTCTTGATTTTAATGGGAATGCTTCCAGTTTTTATCCATTTAGAATGATATTGGCTGTGGGTTTGTTGTATATAGCTTTAATTATGTTGAGGTATGTCCCCTCCAGTCCCCTCTAGGACTTTGAATATAAATGCATGCTGAATTCTGTCAAAAACCTTTTCTGCATCTATTGAGATGACAATGTGGGTTTTGTCTTTGAGTCCTTTTTATATGATTAATGATATTTTTTGACTTGCTTATATTGAACCATCCCTGCATCTCTGGGATGAAGCCTACTTGATCATGGTGAACGATATTTTTGATGTGTGTCTGTACTCACTTTCCAAGAATTTTGTTTAGAATTTTTGTATCTATGTTCATTAGGATATAGGTCTATAGTTTTCTTTTTTGGTTGTATCTTTACCTAGCTTTGGTATTAGAGTGATGCTGGCTTCATAGAAGGAATTTGGAAGTTCTCTCTTCATTTCTGTTTTTTTTGAATAAATTAAGTAGTATTGGATGCAGATCTTCTTTAAATGTCTGATAGAATTCTACTGTAAATCCATCTGGTCCTGGGCTTTTCATAGTCGGTAGGTTTTGTATTACTGTTTCAATTTCGTTTTGTGTTATGGGTCTGTTTAAGCTGTTAATCTTTTCTTGGTTTAGTTTTGGTGGTTCCCATGCCTTTAGATATCTGTCCATTTCTTTTAGGTTTTCAAATTTAGTAGCATATAGGTTTTTAAAGTGTTCCCTTGTAATGTTCTGTATGTTTCTGGTGTCTATTGTGATGTATCCCCTTTCACTCTAATTTTGTTGGTTTGACTTTGCTCTTTCTTTCTTTAGATTAACTGGGCTAAGGGTCTGTCTATCTTGTTTAGCTTTTCAAAGAACCCAGCTCTTAGACTGACTGATTCTTTGTATTGTTTCCTTTGTTCCTATTTCATTAATTTTTGCTCTGATTTTTGTTATTTCTTCTCTTCTGCTGGGTTTGGGTTTCATTTCTTTTTGTCTTTCCAGGGTCTTGAGTTGCAGTATTAGGTCATTTATTGGGTTCTTTCTAATTTTTTAATGTAGGCACTTTGAGCTCTACACTTCCCTCTTAGGACTGCTTTTTAATATGTCCCAGAGGTTGTGTTGTGTTGTATTGTCCTTTTCATTGAATTCTAAGAATACTTTTATTTCTTTCTTAATTTCTCCTTTGACACGGAGGGGGTGTATGTATAGCAAGGAATCTCAAATCACTTTAGAAAAGGAAGATTATGACTTATGTATTCATCTGTTTCCTCTTTAATTAAGCCCAGTATGTGGTAAATTTTTGAAAAAGTTCCATGGGGTGCTGAGTAGAATTTGTATTCTTTGGTGCTTGGGTGGAATATTTGAAAGATGTCTGCTAGGTCCATTTGATGTATGGTATCATTTATTTCAGACATCTCTCTGTTTATTCTTTGTCCAGTTGACCTGTCTAATGGAGACAGTGGGGTATTGAAGTCCCCTACTATTAGTGAGTTTGGGTTACTTTGTGTCTTAAAGTCGTGTAGTATTGTTTTTATGAATTTGAATGCACCAGAGTTTGGTGCATATATATTAAGGATTGTAATATCTTCTTGGTTAACTGTTCCTTTGATCAGAATGAAGTGACCCTCCTTATCTCTTCTGATTAATTTTACTTTGAAGTCTATTTCCTCAGATATTAGAATTGCAACCCCTGCTTGTTTCTTAGTGCCGTTTGCTTGGAATATTCTTTTCCATCTTTTTACCTTAAGATAGTGCCTGTCCTTGAAGGTGCAATGGGTTTCTTGCAGACAGAAAAGAGATGGATTTTGTTTCTTAATCCATTCACTTAGCCTCTGTCTTTTGACTGGGGAGTTCAGTCCATTGATATTTAAGGTTATTATTGAAAGATGTGTATTGGTTGCCATCATTTTGATTGTTGTTTGTGTTCTCTGTCTAATTCTGTGTTTTATAGATTATACCTTTATTTTCTTTCATTGCCCATGGGGTATAGTTGTTTCTCTCTCTGCTGTCTGTATTGCTTCAAGTATTCTTTGAAGGGCTGGTTTTGTCAACATGTATTCTTTCAGGATATTTGTGTCATGGAAGATTTTTCTTTCCCCTTCAACTGTAATAGATCTTTTTACTGGGTAAAGTATTCTGGGCTGGCATCTATTGTCATGTAAAACTGGAAAAACCTTGGTCCAGGCTCTTCTGGCTTTCATAGTTTGTATTGATATGTCAGATGTAATTCTGACTGGCTTTCCTTTGTATGTGACTTGTTTTTCTTTTGCTGCTTTCACTATTCTCTCTTTGTTCTGTATATTTAGTGTTTGTAATGTGATATGTCATGGGGAGTTTCTTTTCTGATCCTATTTGGTGTTCTATGTACTTCCTGTATTTGTATAGGGATGTCTTTCCTTAATTTCAGGAAATTGTCTTCTATAATTTTGTTTAAGATATGGTCAACATCATTAACCTGAAATTCTTCTCCTTTCTCTAGTCCTATGATCCATGGATTTGGTCTTTTCATGGTGTCCCACATCTCTTGCATATTCTGTGTTTTCTTAAATTTTCTGTAATCTTTGCTTGAGTGGTCCAGTTCTTTCACTTTAACCTCCAGTGTTGATATTTTGTTTTCCATTTCATTCTAGTGGTGAGTCTTTCCCCTGTTGTTTCAAGTTGGCTCATTGAGTTTTGCACTTCCTTCTTCATTTCTTCCTGAGTTTTCTTCAATGTTTCTATCTGTTTTGTGAATTCGTTCAGAAGTTTATCCCTGTTTTCTTTTAGTTCTTCTATTTGTTTGTGTGTTCTTTAAATTTGTTGAATTCCTTGATCATGTTTATGATTGTTCTTTTAAATTCAGTGTCCTGGGTTATCTCTTGGGTGTTGTCCTTATAGAACTCTTCTACAGGATTGGTGGGGTTTGGTGGGATATAGTGTTTTGGCTTTCCATTTTATTATTCTTTCGTTGTGATTTTGGCATGTGAATTTCTTTTGTTCTTTATGATTCTGATATGAGAATTAAGTTGAAGTATGCTTCTGTTTGTATTATCGGGGTGCCTAGATCCTTTCTTTATTGGTTGTATAAAGCTGGTTTGTTACAGGGTTCAGGTTCTCTCAAGTTTAATATGGAGGGAACTAATGGCTTCAGATAAGCTATTCAGGAGTACTCACAGAAGCCCAGTTCAGGTTCTAGTCACGCACACTCAGGCTTCCTTCACCACTTGGAGGCAGGATCTGATCTGGATGCTCTCAGGCAGTCCCCTGCTTTCTCAGCCCCTATGCCAGAGGGAGGCCAGAACTGGTCACTCTCCGGCAAGTCTCCTGAGATCAGAGCAGTTACACTGATCGTAAGTGATTATGTTTATTAAGATATAGAATACTGTATTGTTTTAAAATACAGTTGCAGAACAAGATAATTTAAACCAAAAAATCTAATGCTTCTTAGTTTAATCTAGTATAGTCACTGCTTTTTTTTTTTTTTTTTTTTTCACAACTGTCGGAGGTAAGTTAGAGTTATTTAGATGAACTGACAAATAGTAAAGTGAATGCATTTATCATAATGTAGAGGCAAGGAGAGACTGAACAGTAGCACTCTGGGAGAATTCAGGTCAAATACACTGCACGTGACTGTCTTCTGACTGGAAATATTTTTAAAGTAGAAAGCAGAGAACAATGCCTTTAGCTACATGCCCCAGCAGAGTGCTAGCCATGTCATGCCAAGGAAATAGCTGTTTCCACCCTCCCAAAGGCAAGATAACCCACAGCTTACTTTCATGAAATTCAATTTTGTTCCTGCTGGTTTCTGTTTCTAAAATCAAAGGGATGTAAAAAATGCAAACTCTGCCCCCCTTATCCTTTGATTTAAGTACCATCTCTATGTTACTTGCAAGTTTTAAAGAAATATACATTAAGCACTTTCTTTCGAAGACTTCAGTGTAGGACAAAAAAAACCATCCAGAAATGTGAAGACCAGTGTTTTTTGTTTTTTTTTTTCCCCTCTGTATCTTTTTTCTCTTTCTTTCTTCACCTTCTCATCTTTTGTGAGATTCTCTGGGTGGCTTAGTCAGCTTCCTTCTCTGTGCCTGCTTCTGATTTTTCTTTCTCTCCCATTAGGAAGATATAATCAAGTTGAAAAGAAATATAAAGGAGAGGGAGAAGACAGCTTAAGAGACAGGAGATCCAGGTTATCATTCTTTAGAAATGCATTTGGTCCTCATTTGCACATGGAAGAGAAGAAAGACTCCTTTAATAAAGAAAAATACATGTACATATTAGACTAGCCACATTAAACATTAGCCTTTAAAGCCACGCTTATATTGCCTAGAAACCTATTGACAAATACAGAAATAACCCTGTTTTTAGTTGTTTTTTCTTTTATTGGAAGAGAATGAAATAACAAGTCTCAGTGTAGACTTTATGACAGTATTCATGGGAGTTAGGCAGCAATCTGAACTGCATACTATACAATTTTAATCTGTCATGATGCTATTAGGGCTATAGAAAATCTCCACATGCTTCGTTAAAATATACGACTGACAGAGGAAAATGTCAGGGGAAAATGTCAGAAGGTGGTTGATTTTGCAGACAGGCAGGCTTTCCTGGGAACTCTACCGTTTCTGGGGTCTGTATCCTTTATGTTCTTAACTGAGGCTGTATTGTATTTGCAAGTTTAACTGAATTCCCAGGACTGCTCCATGCTGGTCTGTGGAAGTATCTCACTGTAGGCACTGGCTTACTTGTTTGTACTATAGTCTGTGTTCTTGAATTAGAAAAAGTAGGGGTGTGGGGCCATTGAGTATCAGGTGATGCTGACCCTTGATGGGCAAGGGAGGACCCGACCATCAGAAGATTCCTTCTTTCAGCAGCTTTGTTGTTTGAATGGGAACAGTGACAGAGGAAAAAAAGGTCTTGTTTGTCTTAGAGTTGCTGTTTCTGCCTTTTAGTGTGACCTTTCATTTAAGCGCAAGAAGTTTCTTATGGCTTTGAAGATAAGGCTTTCTTCAATTGCCTTCTTCTTTTTCCTTTTTCACTTGGGATTGCGCTGAGCTTCAAAAGCCAGCACATGACCCTTTAAGTCTCATTTGGCTAAAGAAAGACGTAAGCTTAGAAAGAATTTCAGAGTACGAGAACTACATTAACTCTTCCTTGTATACTCCTTCTAGCTCCGTATTTAGTAAATGTGCCAGTGTGCCACACACACACTTTAAAACTCACAAGTACAAATCTACGAAGAACTCCATAAGAGTCCATGTAGTAGTTTACTGGAATTTTTTTCTTCATTTGACATACTTTGTTTTGCAATTGTGTCTCTGTTAGACTGCCAATTGGTCCATTTGCTCCCCGAACAACAATGTGACCTTCAACCCTCAATTTCCTTCTCTGCTATAAGACAAAAATCTGGTATGTTTTCATAAATGTCAAAAAAAAATAGATTTCCTGTGAAAACAAATATGTTTATTAGGAGGTGACAAAGTGCGTGGTCACTTTATTTTTATTTCCAGAGAATTTGCCAAATACTTTTTAGTAGGAAAGTTTTCTTTGATGAAAAGGAAAAGAGAGAGAAAAGAGAGAGGAAGGACATAGTGCAATATTTCAGGGTCATTGCATTTTAAAGAATAATAATATCTGGAAACCTTTGAAGAATTGGCCTTGACAATAAAAATAATTTCAAGCCAGGCGTGGTGGCACACGCCTTTAGTCCCAGCACTTGGGAGGCAGAGGCAGGTGGATTTCTGTGAGTTCAAGGCCAGCCTGGTCTACAAAGTGATTTCCAGGCCAGCTGAGGCTACAGAGAGACGCTGTCTCAAAAAGACTCAAAAATAAATAAATAAATATAAATAAATAAAGGTGTTGGGAAAGGAAAAAGAGAGATACTTCAAAAAAAATTCATACTTTTATTTTTCAAGCTTAGTGATTACTTATACTCCAACATCATTGTATACTGTTCTGTATCATTTGAATAAATAACAATCATTTTTTTTAGACTGAGCTGAATAGTCACTGTTTTTATTCACAGAAAAAATTCAATTTAAAAAATTATTATTTTTATTTTTCTGTATATGGGTGGTGCATGCCTTTAATCCCAGCACTTGGGAGGCAGAGGCAGGTGGATCTCTGTGAGTTCGAGGCCAGCCAGGTCTACATAGTGAGTTCCAGGACAGCTGGGGCTACAGGGAGACCCTGTCTCAAAAAGACCGAAAACAATATTTTTTTAAAAAGAAAGTTATTGGGACTGGAGAGATGGCTCAACGTTTAAGAGGCCTTACTGTTCTAATAGAGGACCCTGGTTCAGTTCCTATCACCCGCATGGCAGCTCACAAGCACTTGTAACTTCAGAAACTCTAGTTCAAGGGGACCTTTTGCCCTCTTCTGGCCTCCATGGGGACCTCATGCAGGTGGTGCAGTTACATACACATAGAGGCAAACTACTCATACACATAAAATAAAAATAATAAATAAAATATGAGTGTATTGCCTGCATGTAGGTAGGTGAACCTGTGTTGTGTAATGCCCACACAAGTCAGAAGAGGGCATCAAATTCCCCTGGAACTGGAGTTAGGGATGATTGTTAAACATAAAGCCATCTCTCTGGCCCTCATAAATATTTTTAAATAGAGTTAAGAACTATAATAACTGTTCTATATTAACAATGGTCTAAAAAATTGCTTCAGTCATTCACTAATTAATAGTAGTGCATCTGTTGATTGCTTGGGATTTTCTGCAGTCATGTCTCCTACAAACAGAATTGTATTTCTTTGTTTCTTTTTTTTAACTTTTTAAAATTACTGTCATTTTATGTGTATGAGTGTTATGCCTACATATAAGTAAGTGGACCCATGTTGTGCAATGCCCACAGAGGACAGAAGAGGCTGTCGGATCCCCTGGAACTGGAGTTACAGACAGTTGTTAGCCACCATGTGGGTGCTGGGATTCAAACCCGAGTCTTCTGCAAGAACAGTCAGCGTTCTTAACTGCTGAGCTATGTCTCCAGCCACATTTTTAGTTGTTAGAAAGAAGTTGTGTGATGGGACATCCTTGCCTTAGCAGGAAAGCTTCTAGTTCTCAGCATTAAGTTCCATGTTCTCTGTAGGGTTATTTCAGTAGATACTTTCTATTAAATTGAGAAAATTTCCTTCTGCTATTAGTTTCCTCTGAGATTTTGCCCCCCGCCTCAACTTTTATTGAGTTTTGTTAAATACCTTTGTTTTGCACACCTGTTTATATGATCATATGATATTTATTCTCTGATTATTGATCTTTGAATATTGAATAAGATTTGCATACATGGAATAAATCTTTCTTGGAAGTGCTGTATTTTTCTTAACTATTATTGTATTTTGTTTCCTAAGATTATGCTAAAGATTTATACATCTATGTTCATAAAAGATATTAGTCTGTATCTTCCTGTGTTGTGTTTGCTTGATTCTGATGTTAATGCAATACTGTCCTTACAGAATGAATTAGCAGAAGCTATCTCTCCTATTTTTGGAAGAAATTGAAGATAATATTTCTTTTTAACAAAATGTTTCCTTGTAGCAAAGCACTTGCCTAGGATGTTAGAGGACCTGTGTTTGATCTGTAGCTAGCACCACATGAAAGCAATAACAACAGGAAGCTTTGGGTAGCAGTGCCTAGATCACTTGTTTGGGTTTCATGCTTTTTGTTCTCTGTGGTTCCTGATTGTTATTTAATTAATTCTATGAATATAAAATATCTTCATTTGGGCTTAAATAACAAATTACCAGACTGGATAATTTAATAGCATTTATTTCTGTGTTTGAGTCTGTATATTTGAGATCAACCTGAGACTGGATCCTTTAAGAGCATCTGGATCCTTTAAGAGTGAGACTGGATCCTTTAAGAACATCTTTCTTTTGCATAGAGAGTCATCTTGCTTGTCCTCACATGGCAGACAGATACACACATAGCTCTCCTCTTCTTCTAAGAACACAAATCCCATACATGGTGATTCTACCATTACTTCTTCAAAAGCCCAACCATTAAATGCCATTATATTATAATTATTTTTATGTGATTTTTTATGGAATTTTTGTGAATTTCTTATCAATATATTTTGATTATATATACATCCTTCTGAATCTGCATCGCTCCTTACTGCCCCTGCCAAATTTAATGTACTTTACACACACACACACACACACACACACACGCATGCACGCACGCACACACGCACGCACACACACTATAAACTATAAAGTCAAACTTGTGTTCCCAAATGCTCTTCAATTCTTCAGTGTGGGTTCATTTAACTGGGCCTGGTTAACCTATGAAGAGTCACACCCATAAAAAATAGACTGTACCCCTCCCAGCAGCCTGATGCTAATAGTTCCTTAGCTAGAGTTACGGTTTTTTACTCACTTCCTCATGTCTATCTATGCTGGGATTTTCATCTGCCTTGAACTGTGTGCAATCATCATTGCTGCGAGTTCATATGAATAACTGTTCAGCTCTCTGAAAAACTCTCATTTCTTTGTGGTCATCTACCACTCCAGCTCTTAAATCTTTCTGCCTCCTTTTCTACAATGATCCCTGAACATTGGAGGCAGACTTTGATGTAAGTGTCCTTCCTATTCAGGGATAAGCACTCTGAAGTCTCTTGTTCTCTGCATATTAGCCAGTTGTGACTCTATATTAGCTACCATCTGTTGCATAAAGAAGTTTCTCCTGCTGATAGTTAAGAGATACATTAATTAGTGAGTATAACAATAAATCACTAGGAGTCAGTTTAACAGAATAATATTAGGCTCTTCCCATGGCCTGTGGCCTGTCTAGACTCAAGTTCCTAGGCTTGATATCAGTGTCAGGTATGGTCTCCATCTTATGAATTGGAACTTAAATCCACTTAGAAAGGCTTTGATACTCCCATAATATTCATGTCACAATAGTGGCACCAGTGGGCATATATTGCCAGGCCAGGTGTTGTAGCTTACAAGAGTCACTGCTGGGTAAAGCTGATGATTAATTGTCTCTTCAATAGCATGCTTAGCACCAATGGATGTTGGATTTTTGTCAAAGGCCTTTTCTTCATCAAGAGATAATTATGTGATTTCTGACCTTGAGTCTGTTTATGAGGTGGATTATATTTATTAAATAATGTATGTTGGAACTGTTCCTGCATCTCTGGGATGAAGCCAGCTTGATCATGGTAGATAATTTTTTATGTGTTTTTACATTCAGTTTGTGAGTATTTTATTGAGATTTTTTTTTGTGTGTGTGTATGTTCATTAGAGAGATTGGCCTATAAATTCCTTTTTTGTTGGGTCTTTGTCTGGATTTGGTATTTGAGTAATACTAGCTTTACAGAAAGTATGTGGGCATGTTCCTTCCATTTCTATTTTGCAGGGTAATTTGAGTAGTACTGGTATTTTTCCTTTAAAGATTTGGTAGAATTCTGTGCTGTATCTATCTGGTTCCAGGCTCTTTTTAGTTGGGAGGTTTTTAATCATTTCATTTATATCATTGCTTGTTACTGGCCCATTTAAATTATTTATGTTGTTTCCATTTAGTTAAACAGCAGCAAGTTCCCCACATGGGCCTATGACTTCCTCAGACCTGAGTATTAGCAAGGCTTACTGTATCATATATGGGTTTCCCCCACTATCCATTGTGAGGGCAGCCTCAAATCCAGTCAGGGGATAGTTGGTTACTCCCACAGCAGTCAAGCTATCACTGTGCAGGTAGTTACGTATTGCCTGGCAGGTTGGTCCTGTTTTTCAGGTGGTTCACAGTGGAATAAGACTGATGATACTTTTTCTGTTCCAGTAGACTGCACAGTCCTCTCCAGCACTATGAATGCTAGCCAGCAGGGAGGGCATTTCTAGCTGTTTTAACTTACTTTCTTTACATCTGGTATGTGAGGTATGTATGGGGATTACACTACAGGATGGAAATTGTAGAATGTAGGTAAAGGGAAAATAAAGAAGAGAACACTAGGGATAGGAAGGTTTAAACATGGAGGGAGGCAGGGGATTAGGGAGATGAGGGTGAAGGAGCAGCAGGAAGAGGATTAACCTTGACAGAGGCTGTATAAAGAAGCTATTTGGAGGCCTGTTATTTTGCAATTAAAAAAATTACAAAAGAGGGATTGATAGGAGTTATCCTGCATAGCTGTGTGGTATTGCTCTTATAAGCAATGGGCAACTGAACAGTCTCCAGTCTCAGGCATGAGATACCTCCGCAGGAGCTACTCACTCATGCAGTCCCCAGAGCCTCCCGGAACAATAAAGGCTCTTTTCAATCCTCTTAGTTGTTCACTTTTTTAAAAAAATTCCTGGTTAAATTTCTTCTTCTTAAGTCTTATTCTCAATAAAGCTAGTCCAACCTGATTCTATTCAGGATGGCAATGTTACGAACTGGATTATGTGCTCCAAATTCAGAATATACTTGTATTTTGGATACAGGGTCTTTAAAGCGGTAATTGAGTTAAAATCAAGATATTAGAGTGGCACTAATCCAATATGAATGTTGCTTGTAAAATAAGATGAAATAAAGGCACAAGCACCCATAGGGGGCTATGTAAAGACCAAAGAAGGTGCAATGGCCATGTACAGGCCAAGTAGAGAGGACTCAGAAGAAAACACCGCTGACTCTTTGATCTTGGACTTCTTCTAGAAGTTTGGAAAATAATTGTCTGTTTCTGCAGCATGGTATATGTTTTTTAATGAAGTAGGTCTGATAAACTAATAAACCAAGGTATGTCTTTCTCTTTCCCTTTACTGTTAATCTCTTTTTGAATTTAAAGAGGGATTCCTGTAGACAGCATACAGTTGGGCATAGCTTTTCAAAGTATTTTGATAGTATCCTTTTTCTGTTTTGAATGTTTTATATTTATATCATTCATATTCAAGTTGACTATTGCTAGATTTATAACTGAATGCAGTGTGTTTATGTCCTAGTGAGTGTAAAGACAAAATAAGCACAATCAGGACATAAAAGAATGGAAAAAGATTTATTACCTGCAGTAGGAGAGGAGAGCAGGGAATCATTTCCAAAACAATGCTCTCTCGAAACAAAGGATGCATGCAGATTTTAGTAAGCAGACCTGAAAGTATTCATACGAGAATGGGACATTCCTAAACAATTCCCAAACATGCTGATTTTAGAAGGGTATGGTCATTTTAAAGCACTAGAGATGCTTCAACATACAAAACTTATACTATAGAATTTCAGTTGAAAATAAAGGGAAGAATAGTTTGAAGGTACCCAAGAGTCTGTCCCTGAATATTCTTACCTTGCTTTGAAAGTAACAGTTCAATTATTATCTCCCATATTTGTTAATGTATTACTGTTTTGTAGTTTTAAACCTTTGTTCCTTCTTCGTTTCTTTTTTATTTTTCTTCAAAAGTTTTTCTGCGTTTTCTAACTTTGATTACGTATTGATTCCTTTTTTTCCTTAGTATAATCATACCTGTAATTTTTAAGCAGTTAATTCTTTTCATTGTGTATTTATAAATAACCTTCATTCATTTTCAAACAATGTTGTACTATTGGGCCAGTGAAATAACTTAGAGGGTAAAAGTGTTTGCTGCCAAACCTGAAGACACAAGTTTGGTCCTCAGGTCTCACAGGGTAGGAGAGAACTTACTTTCACAAGTTGCTTTTTACCTCCATATATGCACTGTGGCATGTATGCAAGGGACCATGTGCATGCACACACAGAAACACACACATGCACACAAATTTAAAACTACACTATTTTAACACCACTTGAAATTTTACACAAGTATTACAAACACCTTCCACAGATTATTCCCAATTACACCCTGTCATCATTGTAACACTGGTACCTTACCCCATGGTTACTCAATATATTGTTACTGTCTTTAATAAAATCCTATTAGACCACTTAAAAGGAAGAAAAATAAAAGACGAGCTTTACTCCCTTTCTTAAGGTAGAGCCAAGTCGGTGGCCACATCATTGTCCTTGTGAGGGACCTCTGCCAGCATTCCTTTTAAGGGAGTCTACTGGCAACAAAATCCCTTAGGGTTTGTTTTTGTAAGAATCCATTTTTGGAAGGTAATTTTCCTATGTTGAGCTTTGTTTTTAGATTTTTAAATATTTTACTTTTTCTTGCTTGTACAGTTTGGTGGGACGTCCAACATAATTTGCATCTTTTTCTCTATGTATTAGTTCTCCAGTGTTCCACCTGCATGCTGACTTTGGACTATGATTTTCCTAAGGCTGGTTTTTGGTTTGTTGTTTTATCTTGCTTGGTTTTCTGTGAACTTCCTAATCTGTGGTTTTAGTATCTCATTAATTTGTGGGAAATGTCAGCCCTCTCTTCCTTTCTCCTTCTTGTATTCCTGTTGTGTATTTGCTACACGTCCTTTGTGTTGCATTTCACGGTTTGAAGTTTCTATTGAAAAGTTTTCTGCCAGGCATGGTCACACGTGCCTTTACTCCTAGACTAGGGAGGCAGAAGCAGGTGGATCTCTGTGAGATCAAGGCTAGCCTGGTCTGCACAGTGAATTCCAGACTGTCTGAAATTACAGGGAACCTAGTCTCAAAAAAAAAAAAAAAAAATCTATAGCTCACTGACTCATCCCATGACCCTTATTGATGGATCTATGAAAGACTATCTTCTGTTTTTATATTTCTTATTTCCTGTTTAATCTGTGGCTCTTTCTTAGTTTCCATTTCTCTGTTTAAATGGCCTCTCTCTTCTTGCATATGATCTACTTTATTCACAAGAGTTCTTGGAATACTGATCACAGTAGTTTTAAACATATAGTATGAAAATTCTAAAATTTCTACCATATCTGAGTATGGTTCTAATGTTTGTTCTGTTTCTTCCTGTTGTTCTTTCTGTCTTTTAGTACACCTTGTAAATTTTGTAGAAAGTAAGACATTATTTACTGATAAAATAAATAATTGGGTTTTAATATTGGGTTTTATGGTTGTTTTATTAGGAGTGAGGTCATGTTTACTGTTTGTTATAGCTGCAGTGTCAGAAGCTAAAGTATTCTGTGATGTCCTTGCTTTGATCTCATTTGCTGTATTTATACTTCTCCAGAAATTTCTTAAGTAAGGGCTGTGGTGTCGAGTTTTTAAGCTATACTCTCTTTTTATGTTATTTTATGGTGATAAGGTTAGGGTCAAGGAGAGCATCCTCTATTCTTATGATTTAATCCATACCTTAAAGTGAGCCTGTGGGCTTGGGCTATTAATATTTATGAATATTTCATGGGGTCTAACCCCACTTTTCTTTCTTTGGAGGAAGAGAAAAGGGGGGTGAGATTTTCCTTCTTGTAGACAGGTAGGTTCTGGTAGCATATTTCTCTTTAAAGACAACTCTTGTTAAGGATGGAAAGAAAGGTCTCTGTATATTTGAAAATAATGCTGAGCCATCTCTCCAACCTATCCAAAATTTAAAAAATTATTTATTATTTTTATTTTATGTGTATTTGTGTATTGCCTGCATGTATGTAATTGTACCCATGGCATGCAATGCTGGTGGAGGACAGAAGAGGGCATGGGATCCCCTGGAACTGGAGTTACAGACAGTTGTTAGCTGCCATGTGGATGCTGGGATTTGAATATGGGTTTTCTGCAAGAATAGCCAGTATTCTTAACTGCTGAACCATGCCCTTCAAAAAATTCTAAGAATTTTTTGTCTCTGCTTCCTGGACCTGCTTAAAGATGTGAGTGTTCAGCTTCCTGCTCCAGCCACCTCTGCCAACATGGCTCCTCATTATGATGGACTCTTACCTTCCTGGAACTGCACATCTGTAAGACAACATAACAGGACCCCTGAAAGGCCATGCTCAGGCTGCTGAAGGTCCTTGCACCCAGCAATTTAGAGTACACCAGACCTTGATGAACTTGGCCTCAGGTCCTCTTCCTGATAGATGGGAACAAGTCGTAACTCAGGATAGAGAAGTTTACAAAATAAACCATAAGAAAAAGACTACATCCTGGCTGGGCCCAAAGCTTGACCCTCATTTTGCTATGAACCAAAGATTCAGCCAGAGTGCTCCAGTGAATTAGCCCCCTCCTTTGGCTCCCCAGAGTGCACAGGAAGGTGTCCTGGGTGGGTCAACTCCATCTGCAGATGGGGAAGGGGAGATTGCAATTGAAACAGCAAGAATTGCTGCTGCAGGCAACATGGAATATCAATCCCAGCACAGCAAATTCTCCAAAAAGGCAGGAATTAGCCCTCTCCTGCTAGTTATACACACTGGAGCAGGATGGAAACACTAGGAATATGGTGTCTTCTCCGGGATGTCTCAAGGGTAGGGGAGGATGGTGACAATGAATAACTCAGATCCCTTCCTTAACAATGGCACCTATCACTCTTGAGGCAAAAGCACAGACAGTGGTCTCAGATGAGCAACTACGGTGTCCCTCAGGCCCCAGACAACTTCCTGAACTAGATGAACTGGGTACAGGTGACACTATTAACCATGCTTTCCAATTTATTTTAAGGATGGTAGCTTTGGGGTGGAGAGATGGCTCAGTAGTTAAGAACTCTGGTTGTTCTTGCAGAAGACCCGGGTTCAAATCCCAGCACTGATATGGCAGCTAACAACTATCTGTTACTCCAGTCCCAGAGGATCCAACAGCCTCTTCTGACCTCCGCAGGCATTGCACAACACAGGTACACTTACCTACATGTAGGCAATACACGCATACACATAAAATAAAAATAATAAATAAAAAAATTATAAAAAGAGTGGAAGCTTTGAACTTACACATTTAGAACACATGACTGGTAGTTTATGTTTCCCAAGTAGTCTAAATGCACTTGAGGCACTCTACAGGTGTTTGAGGTAGTATAGTGTTCTAGTAAAGTCTCTTATTGTGGGTAAGGCATAGGATAGCTCTCTGTGTCCTCTGTACACTCTGATGAATTGAACAGAAGCAAAAAAGAAATGACTTAATTCTCCTTGGACCGAGTCATGATGGGAAGCCACTGAGGGGGTTCATGGTGTACGTGGCAGAAGTAAGCTTCAGAGAGCTTTGCCTCTGTTTTCCTTTGGAAGTGTGCCTCTGCCTCAGTCTTGGAAGTAAATGCTGGTACTTGAGTTCTCACTTGTAGTGAGCACAGTGAAGACCAGATTATTACCTACAAGATTGCTCTTACTAGACTTGCTCATAGTTCTGCATGCTTAAAGTGGACCCTGGGGTAGTGTGTAGAATACTGTGAGGTCATGGGTTAACTGAGGACAAGATCAGATTAGTAAATGTATATTGATAGCTGAAGATAGCAAATAAACAGAAATAAGCATGATTATGCCTTTATTTTTAAAGAAAAGACATTACTAGAATATGTGTCTACGGTGGTAATAATGGGTCAAAAAAGTATTTTTAAAAGAAGAGAATAAACATGAATTAACTTCAGTATAAACTATGAAGTAAAAGTTGGTTATACATTATAATGACACCAACCAACACTTCTGTCTTTTAAGGGTCTTTGAATGCTTCTACAACAAAATTTTATTTTCAAAGATTTATAAAAGACACAAATCTCTTTTCTCCACTCACACTGCTGTAAAAACCCTGAGTTTAGGGTGATAAATTTCTTTTTTCAATTAGAAGTCTAAGAATTTGGGCTCTTAATTGAGTGTGCAAAAGTGGAAGTAGAAAGCTTTTAGTGCTTAAAAAATTCAATCAGTATATTGTATATAATGATTCATGGGCCAGTCATTCAAAGTATCCAACTGAAAGATTCAACTTAGAGTTATGTGTAGGGGGAAATGGCCACTGTGCAGATACATTGACTTTTAGAATAACAAAAATCTACCAAAATAAGAAGTTGAGCAAATGGATGATATAGCATGTAGTTATTTTGCAGAAGAAAAGGTTACTCAAAAGTACCTACAATTTTCCAGTAAGCAACAGAGCACAAGATTGCATCTTATCTGTGAGCACACTAGTTTTAGCTTGGGGGAGGATGGGAGGGTGCAAATGGGTTGTGAAGAGTTAGTGGGGCCTTGATAGTAAAGTTTTTTTTTATTATTTTACATGTATGAGTGTATTGCCTGCATGCATTTAAGGTACACGTGTCATGCAGTGCCCACTGAGGTTAAAAGAGGTTGTTAGATTCCCCTCAAACTGGAGGTATAGATGGTTGTTAGCCACCATGTGGATGCTAGTAATTGAACCTGGTCCTTTCAAGAGCAACAAGTGCTCTTAACTGCTGAGCCATCTCTCCAGTACCTATAGAAAAAAAGCTTCTTTCTCTCAATGAAGCATTATCTTGCATCTTGCTGTCATTTAAGACAGCTCTTTCTAAAGTTTCAATGTATTCTTCCTTTCCCTTTTGAAATCATTTGCCCAGTTATAACTCAATGTCTAGAAGCCCTGTGGTGCCTGACACAGTCCTTTTTCCTTAGTGAACCCTTTGTATCTACCTTCAAGAGACCTGAGCAGCAGTCTCTTACTGAATTTGAATCACATCATCAATAGAATCTTGTGTCCTTATTCTTGTTGTAAAAGTGTGTAATGCTTTTTTACTGTAGTGAGTAGCTGTGGATAACAATTTGACTGGCTATTCTTGAATTTCTTTTACAATAAACCAATTTTTTAAAATTTTATTTTTTTTAGAAGAAGCATTTCATTACAGCTTTAACATACTCAATAACAGTTCCCAGAGCAAAGATACATCTCTTTCAAAAGAGGCTATAAAATTTTTAGGTTTGCTGTTGAATTAATACAGTTATACAATATTGAATTCAGTGTAATCCCTGTAAGACATTGTTTCTTACAGAAAGGCTCATTGTTTTTGCTAATAACATTGAGATGTTGGTGACGTGTCTCTCATCTGTATGTATCTGATTATTACTAGTCATAATCGATTGCACTCAGATTCTTGGCACCTGTATATGTCTATAAAGTCATCGGGTAGATTTCAATGGTAATGTTTATCATCTTTACTAATAAACATGACATAAATGCTTATGCTTCCTCCTCAAATATATTTTTAAAAAATTGTTTTTTTTTTGTCTGTGAATATCACAAAGAACATCTCAAACCATCATATTCAACTATACACCCACTTCCCAGATGGCACCCTCCCATAGCCTCCCTCCCCCCACTAGAGCCCTTATACTCTGATATCCCTGCTACTGTCTGCTGTGTTGTCA
>NW_008349975.1:3891533-3894839 GCF_000622305.1 Nannospalax galili | reverse complement strand
AGTCCCTTGGGCCACCCTGGCCAACAACTCGAAAGAAGGTATCTCCTATCTAGCATTGTTGCTTGTTATGTAGCCCTTAGCTATACATATAGATTCTTTAAAAATTATGTTGGCCCCTTTAATCTTTGGTTATACTTTCCTTTTGGGTGTTTAAGGCCATACAGTTGGCCCAGATAAACCAATTTAGTTTTACTCTTAAAGTCATTTGAGGATCTGTTCCTCAAGGGTCACATGAGCTTGGGAGGAGCCCCTGGCTCCTTTCTTTTACCAGTTCCGCCTATGTGAAGATAAGTCAAAGGTCCTGCTCTCCCTTCCCTCCCCCTCCCTTAAACTAACTCAATTTTTATTCACATCCCCCTTATTAAGGCCTGTTTCCTACTGTTCTTCTCTTTCATGTTCTTTCTTTTCCTTTACCTCCCTGGTTCCTTTCCATTTTCCTGATTCCTGTAGTTATGTCTGGATACATATTCATTTATCAGGATTTGGTTTTAGGACCCACATACGAGGGAGAACACATGTCATTTTTTTTTTTTTTTTCTAAATCTGTGTTACTTCACTTAGTATAACAGTTTCTAGTTCCATCCATTTACCTGCAAATTTCATAATTTCATCTTTCTTTACTGCTGTGTAAAACAACATCGTATAAACGAACCACATTTTCGTTATCCACTTGTCAATTGAGGGACACTTAGGTTGCTTCCATCTCCTAGCTATTGTGAAAAGAGCAGCAACAAACATGGATATACAAGTGTCTCTGCAATAAGATGAGTTCCCCTTTCCCCACATCCTCTCCAACATTTGGTATCATTTGTCTCTTGATTTTAGCCAGTCTGACTGGGGTAAGATGAAATCTTAAAGTGGTTTTAATTTTCATTTCCCTAATTATTTGTGACGTTGAACATCTTTTAAGATGCTTCTTAGCCATCTTTACTTATTGTTTTGAGAATTCTCTGTTTATTTCCTTAGCCCAGAGTGTGTTGGGACCATCAAGCAAAATTCAGTGTACAGGCTTGGTTCCCGGAGTGTTTTGTTAAGAGACGTGGGACTGAACTCTTCTGAAGCACTCCTGCCAAAGATCAGAGAGCAGTTAGGGCAGAGGTCAGAGACCCTGCACAGACTTATGGCTAGAATTACAGAGGAGCCATGTAGCAGGGCATCAGGGGCTCCAGGATCAGAGAGGAGAAGGGAGGGGGCAGATGCTGTTAGGACATTTCACATGACAGTGTGTCTCTACTTTATCATCAAGAAGAAAGGATTAAAAAAAATTTATTTGTTACTTTTATTTTATGTGTCTGAGTGTATTGCTTACATGTAGGTAGGTGCACTCATGTTGTACAATGCCACAGAGGTCAGAATAAGGTATCAGATCCCCAGAACTGGAGTTAAGGATGGTTGTTAGACATCATGTGGGTGCTGAATTCAAACTTGGGTCCTCTGTAAGAGCAGCCAGTGCTCTTAACCACGGAGCCAACTCTCCAGCCCAAAAAGAAAGGATTTTGTACAAAACTGATGAGAGTAATCAGATGATAGCATCTGTATCTGACAGTCCATTGGCAGAAAAATGTGTTTTATATTGCTAGCTACATTTAAAGAAAGTTTGGTTTTTAAAGTCAAAACTTTAGCATCCATAAGTCAGTTATATTATTGAATGTTACATATTATTGTGTATTAAGTACTATGCATATATGTATAAATTTTATTAATTGTTCTTGCCTCTATTCATGAATGGAACAATAACTATATATTACAATTAACTATTATTTTCCCCCCAAAATTAAACACCTTTGCAGATTAAAATAAAATGAATTTTGTGAATTTACACCTATTAGTTTATTGGGATTAGTCATGTTACAAAATATTAGAATCTGAAGAGATTTTTAAAGTCATATCAATTTTGTGTTATATTTTACAGAATAAACCTATGAAAGTTAACGCATTATCTAGGACCAAAAAGCTAGTATGTATTATGATTATACTATGATCCTTTACTATATAGCCCTGAGTGAATTGGGACTTGTTAAGTAGACCAGGCCAGACTCAAACTCACAGAGATCTGCCTGCTTCTGCTTCCTAAGTGGGATTAAAGGTGCACACGCCTACCTACTATGGTCTTTTAAAATGTGACTTTTAGATTTAGTCTCAAAACAAGTTTAGACCTTCTTGTTCTTATTTATTTTTTATTAGATTTCCACAAAGCAGCATTAATAATGATGAGTCAGAGATCCTGAAGACTTTCAAGCAATAGCTAAGTAATCAGTAGATAAATTCTGTGCCCAATATTTTAACTATACTACTTAAAAAATATTTATTTCATTAATTCAATTTATTCAAAAGCATACTCCAAATTTGGAATTTCAATTAAAAATATTTAGTTAAAATAAATCAGTCCCAATTTCTATGACTTAAAAAGAGCTTATTAAGAAATCAATAGAGGACATTTATGAATTACAAAATAGAAAATTTGGCAATGATTTGGTTATTTTTGTTAAGGAAGCTACTTAGTGGCAGTGTAATCATGAGTGTAACTCTTATACACATAGGATTTAAAAATAAAAACACAAAAACCCCAAAACATCAGGTTCTGGAGAGGTGGCTCAGTGGTTAAGAGCACTGACTGTTCTTTCACAGGATCCAGGTTTAATTCTCAACACCCACATGGTGGCTAATAGCTATCTGTAATTCCAGTTCCAAGGTGTCTGATGCCCTCTTCCAACCCCCGTGGGCACTGCATGACACGGGTGGACCTACATACATGTGGGCAATTCACTCATACACATAAAATAAAATATTTAAAAAAATACAAAAAAGTAAACGTATAATTGTACTAGTCACTGATGTGTGTAACAATTAGGTGCTTGTGCATTTGAGAAATAAGTAATTTTTAAAAAGTTTTTAAAAATTATTTTACTTTATTTTTAACAGAGCATAGGGTAGTGGTTTATTTACAGAACAGTGGGCGCCCCCACATTCACAGCGTGTGAAGTCCACATTCAGATACAGATCCTGTGGCCTCCTAACAGCCACACAAAATGGGTGAGAGGTGCCTCTTGGTGTTCTGGCTTATATATCCTTTGCCCCTCCCCCCACATGTAGTTAAGGCCGACTGATTGGGTGGGAGGGTTATTGAAACCAGTTTTTTAAATGTGTTCTTTTAAATGTTTTGTTATTTTTATTTTTTATGTGTGTAAGTGTATTACCTGCACTGTATATAAGTGCACCCATGCCGTGAAATGCCTGCAGAGGTATGAAGAGGGAGTTGGATCCCCTGGAACTGGAGTTACAGATGGTTGTTAGCCACATTGTGGG
>NW_008349975.1:3889811-3890399 GCF_000622305.1 Nannospalax galili | reverse complement strand
CACATTTTGTTGACAGTTTTCAGTGTTTGTACTTCTAACATTATCAGGCACTTTCAGCAGTAATGATTCTGAAGTCCAGGACAGGAATTTTGGACTATTGGCTACATTCAGAAATGCATTCCATGCTTTATTCTACATATCCAAGATGTAGTGATGTGTGTTCAGAAGCTGTGAGGGAAATGTTTTCATAACTTTCCACTTATCATATGTGCTTATTCCTTTAATGTGTAATATATAAATAGTATGATATTTATATCATCATCCATGGGAATCAACAATGAGAAAAACTGCTGGAATTGTTCCAACCATGTCTTTCTTTAGAAATCAGGTGCCAGAGTAGCTGTGCAACCTGCCATCACCCTGAGATGCCACTTGACAGCAGACTCCTTCAGCACTCTGTGGGTATTCTATTATTGATTTTTTTTCCAACACATATGACATTTATTTTTACTTTTCAGCATTCTGTCTCTTTAACAATAATAAAGCCCATGATTTTACTTTCTTACAACTTGTATATTGTAGCTCCTTTAGCTTGCAAATTTCATTATCTCTCCATTTCTCTTGATACAACCACAATTTCTTATTTCA
>NW_008349975.1:3883642-3889312 GCF_000622305.1 Nannospalax galili | reverse complement strand
ACCATCTCTCCTTTATTTTCCATTTCTCGTTATGTATTTTATGTTATAATTTTTTGTTTTCTCACTAAAATATTGTGAAATAATCTCTAATAATGAATGCAGTAGAATATGTGACTTGTTTTATTCTTAGGTTAGATAACACCAAGCACCATCAGATTATTCCCTCTATGAAATGCTCCTCATTTTCCCTTCTTATTTCCAGTAAGTATAAGTTTTGCTTCTTGAAATTCATTGTGGATATAAATTGCCTGACACTGTTTGGGAATGTGGTATCTACTTGAAATGAATATGGAAAATCTGAGATCAGAAGATGGATTTTCCAGGTTCCTTTGAATCTTTCAGTTAAGTTTAACTAATTTAATGTGTCTGAGTACACTTACCTGGTAGTTGATTTCCTACATCATTTTAATTTGTGCCTAAGTAATTAAATATTTTTACTTCATGAAGAAATAACTTATAATTTGCTATATAAATATAGAAAATAAATATTAAGTAAATTCTCATAGATGTTTAATACACACACACGCATATATATATTATATATATAAACTCAAAGATATAAACAAACATACACAAAATAAGTTTTTTTTTTTAATGCTGACAGGAATTTAGGCAAAGGAGTATAAATAGCTAAAATAAAACCAGAACAACAGGTGAAGCTGGGTTAAAATTCTTAAAAAGAAAGAAGAAAGCCTGGGTGGTGGTGCACTCCTTCAATATCAGCACTCAGGAGGCAGGGGCATCTTTGTAAGATTGAGGCCAGTCTGGTCTATATGGTGAGTTGTAGGCAAGTTGGGATTATGGGGATACCCTGCTTCAAACAAACAAAAACAAACAAACAATAAGTAAATTGTGAAGTAAAACATATATATCATTAATTTCTATATTTATTTTTAGGGAATTATAAATGATCCCCTAGTTTTTCTAGCACATGACCAGAAAAGAAAGAACCGTTACCCGCAGGACAAGTACCAGACAGAGCATGTGTCTTCCTTGTATATCAAAAAGAAATTTCTTGACTATTTCTTCAAAAACCAGGAATTGTTAAAACTTGCAGACTGATTTACTCATAAGGGACCTTCAACTGCATATACTTTACATTAGTTTTGTTTGTTTGTTTTTGAGACAGGGTCTCCTTGTATCCCCATCTAGCCTGGAACTTGCTATGTAGACAAGTCTGTCCACAAACTCAGAGACCCACCTCCCTCTGCCTACTGAGTGCTGGGATCAGAACACATACTACCATGCCTGGTCAGATTTTCAGAATAAATGCTCACTCAGTCTGATGAAACCTTATTTAGTACATAATGTAGAGCATATTTGGTGTAAACACAATTTTATACTAGTCAATCACTATAGGTTTCTGACATTTGTTGGGATGGGGAGAAACATTTTTCAATTTTCTACACATAAGTGCCCCCACAAAAATTGATTTCAGTAACACCAAAGGCAGAACTAGAAAAAGGGGCATATAAGAGACTACCCAAATGGGTTGTGATGGTGCGTACTTTGAATCATAACACTTGGTACTTGGGACATTGAGGAAGAGGGATCCCTGTGAGATTGAAGGTAGCCTGGTCTACATAACAAACGCCAGGCCAGCTGGGGGTACAGGAAGACCCTGTCTCAAAAAATAAATGAAGAAAGAAATAAACATAAATAAAATACATAAATAATAATATTAAAAAAGAGACTACCCAAGCCCATTTTAGCACATGCCTTTGTGGGCCCATCAAAGCTCTCAGGAAGCCTCCTTTAATCAAGACAAAGAGTACCCTTTCAAAAATGTATACAAGATACAGAGTGGATTTTAAAAATGATAGTTTTCTAATTGAGGTAATGGAGGCAGGTACTTCATTATTTTCTCTTTACTAGGCCATTGTGTTGTTGTTGTTTTAACCAACTTGTGGGGATTCTACTTCCTAACAATTACTTGGAATGCGGTTATTTCTTATTACTGGTTAGAGAAGAGCCAGATGCTTTAAGGATGGTGCAGACTATAGGCAGATTATTTGCTCAAAATGGTCTTTCTTTTTAAATTTTGAACTTTTAAATAAAATATGCATGCAAAGATTTTGTGTTAATTGTGCTGACAAAAATATAACTAACTATTTGGGCATATGTACACAGACATGTTTTTTAATTTATATTTATTAGCTTATTAAAAATTCCAAGAATTTACTATTATTCTTATTACTTCTTATGGTTTGATTTCAGAGGTAGTTAAGTTGTATAGCCAGGATTTGGACCTGAATGTTTTGGCTCCATAAGGCTGTGCTTTAAAAATTTTGAAATACGTTTTCTGTTTGCCACTTAATATTGGTAAGAAAAGCAAAGGACAAAAGCCTATGTACTAAGGCTTCTTCACAGGAGCCTCCTGTGTTTTCCTTTCTCCTGTGGCCTCCAGGAAGAAGTGTATAACTGGAAAAGTTGATCCTTGCTCTTTGTCTGAGAAACAGAATTATCATACATATGTAGACTTTCCTAATCATAGATTATTGGGTTATAAAAGCCAATGTATTCAACTTCCAGCCATTGTTTGGAAAGTAAGGGTGATTTTCCTTTACTTCTCAGGATGCTTCTTAAGAAGAGTTGTGGAATTTGTCTCGGATCTCAAATAGAATGTATTGAATCTATTCAGTGATCATTGTTGCATCCTCTTCACATAATCATTAGGCCACAGCCCTTTTCTCTTCTTTGCTTAGATACTACAGGGCCTTGTTATTTTCTGTCAGAAAACTAGGGAAGGCATTGTTGTCTTCCTTGTTAAATGGAAAATGCCTTGAGTTCCAATCTTTTTTTTTTTTTTTAAGGTTCTAGAGAAAAATAGGGAAGGCATTGTTGTCTTCCTTTTTAAATGGAAAATGCCTTGGTTTCCAATTTTTTTTTTTTTTTTTAAGGTAAGTTCCACTAGTCTGTTTTTTTGTTTTTTGTTTTTTTTTTTTAGGTTGAGTTCCAATAATTTTTAAGACTTAAAGAAATAGAGGGATAAAAAGCCCTCTAAGTAACACTGAAAGGGATATGGTTGGACTACAAAGGCTTGGCTTATTTTTTTGGATTATTTTATAGATTGACCATGGTCTCAGAAGTTAGAAGGATACCATCTTCTTTGGTGAAGGAAAGAAGACAAAGGATGACCCTTTGTCTTTCCAGAGATGATGCAACACATCATCTCAGATTTCCTAATCTTTAGATCCTTCTAGGACTTTCCTTGATTCTTACAGTGAAAACAGTAATCAATAACAATTTGGTTTTACTGATTGCTAGTCAATTTTCAAAGTGCTCCGTATCCATTTTAATTATAATTCTTTTTGTTGATTGCCTTTATTTTATACATGATGGAAGTATGACAGGAAAAGATGAAAATTGCTCAAGCTTCTATAGTTATAGAACATTTAAGCCATGATTTGTACTGGTGTCATCTAGCTGTAAGTTTGACTCACACAACCATTATAGCAGCTCTGCCCATTAGAACTTTCTGAACTGTTGAAAAGACTGTATTTCTGCTATCAGTTACCAAAGCCTAGGCCTAATGTTGGCCTTGAGCACTTCAAATGCAGCCAGTGGAACCAAGCAAGTGCATTTTAAATTTCATTCAATTTTAATTGTTTCTGGAAATTTTTATTTCATGAAGAGATCTGTGTTGCCAGTGTTAATGATGATTCTAAAACATGTTTGAAAACAATGGGATTAACATCCTAGCTCCATTTTGTTAGAGGGTAGTTTGAATATGCAGCATGAGACTTCCATGAGTCCCATTGGCCTTGAAGTTGTGTGATGTGTTATAATAACAAAGTAATGCTATGATATCAACCAAGAATTATGAGAATTAAGGGCATCATTTGCCATACATTGCAATTGGCTATATTCTTGCCATACCTTAAAATGGATATAATTCAGGTTTCTGAAAAGGTCATCTCCTGAGCCATTTTCACATGTTGTACAAATTATTGTTCCTTGGGAATATTTCTCTGTGGAAAAATTGTCATAAATTCTAACAGAATATATTTATAGGTTTTACATGGCAAAATTCACGACTCTAGAAATGATGTAATGGAGAATAAATTTACCTACCTTTAAAGTGTTTTACTTGATACATTAAAAAATATAGATATATAGACAGCATCCACTATTCTTTTTCACATAACATTTCAGTATTTATTATTTATGCATATTGTTTTATATATTTTTTTTAAATTTCATTTTATTGTGCTTTTAAAATTTCATACATTTCCCACTCAAATTCAGACTCCTTCTCCATCCATGCCTTCCCCTATCCTCCCACGGAACCCTATGCACTCTGTCATACATGCTGAGTCCTACTCATTCGGGTGTTTATACCCAAATGTCGTTTAGTGTAAAAAAATCCACTGGAGTCTAGTCAGCCCACCCAGTGACCATATGTAAGTCATACTGTCCCTCACCCAGCAGAAATCAGTCTCAAATAGCTCACCATCTAGTGTTGGCCTGCCACCTATTTGTCACCTCCCCTTTGTGCCCTTGTTTAATTGAGCTGACATGGGTCCCATATTCAATGCCACTGCTGCCACCGCAGGCTCACATGAGCAAGCCTCCTGTATGAACATATTATTTTACCTTTATTGTTACTGATAGTCTTATAGTGTTCTCATCTGTTTTTAATTTAAAGTTTATTTTGAGAATTTCATCATGAATACTATATTTATAGCACTTATCTCCCTTTCCCCCTCCAACTCCTCCCATGCCCCTGACTCCTCTCGAATTCATGACCTCTTATTCTTTATTTGTGTTACTATAATTTACATGGAGGTTGAATCTGGTCCTGAGGTTTTCCTGGGTTCTTCAGATGATGATGATGATGATGATGACAATGATGATTTTGTTTTTTGAGACAGAATCTCATGTATCCTAAGCTGGCTTTGAATTCACTTTGTAGCTGAGGCTTGTCTGGAGTTTCTGATCCTCCTGTCTCTCTCTCCTGAGTGTGGAGATTACAGTGAACCTCATGATGCCCTGGCAAACTATTATTTTTTGTTTGTCTGCATATGTATGCTGTGCATTTCAGTTCTGGCTAGTCTGTCATATGGTATTTCTATAAGATAAATAATCATGATCTTCATATAATCAGATTACTTTAGAATTAAATGAATCATCTGTGATACAAGTTGATTGTTCTTGAAGTTCAATATATTTATGTAAATCCTTTGCACCTGGCTAATTTTGAATAGATGAAATTAGAAGAGAAAAGAAAGTCAGTGTACACACAGTCGCAGATCTTTACTGTATGTTAATATAATACAATTCCATTTGTGTCAATTATGATAATTTTATACAACATGTTTATTTTGTTACAATTAGAAAAGTTCTTGAAAGATTTTCATGCTGTCGGGCATCTCTACGATTGTAGAACTTACATTTTCCTACCACTCACATTTTCACTGTCCTTTCCTTGGCTTTGATGAGTATTTTCATTTACCCAGTTTACTGTTGTTTGAACAAATGACACCTTTCCCTCCCATCTGCTGGCTGTTGGTTTTCCCTTCGCCTCTCTGGAGCCTTAGGTCATTAGTATTCACACACCCTGCTTCTCCCTCTATCTGTCCTCTTCCTTTCATTAAGTTGTTTAACTGAATCCCACCTGGTTTGATACTTTCCCTCTACTTCATCATTCACTTCTAAAAATACACTAAT
>NW_008349975.1:3871616-3880149 GCF_000622305.1 Nannospalax galili | reverse complement strand
TTCCATCCCAATATCTAAATACAGAAAACAAAGTAACTTAGAAACTATTAATAAAACTGTTTAATAAAATCTGTTTGCCATACCACTTATTCCAGGAATGTACTAAATGTGAAGAATGAATAGATACTGTGAGAGTTATCAGTTTAGTTTTATCTTCTTCCTGCATTTAAAGTCCAACTGCTGAAGGGTTCTGGAAGAATCAGCTGGAAAATACGCCCTCATTTCTTTGTTTGTTCCAAGAAATTTCTTTCTGAGGCCAGCTCTTGATAAGCAGAAGTGGGAAGTACTAGGTACGGTTCAATCTAACAGTTCTTAATGCATCTGCTTCTTAAACTGAAGACAAGTCACCATGTTTACACAAAACATTAACAAACATTTGCCAAACATTCTTAAATATGATGAGATATAAAATTTCTATCACTTGAATTTTAATTAAAAAAAAATCCTTTCTCTTATTCAGAGTTTTTCATCATAAAGAGAGAAAATACAGAAAAATATAAAAAGAAATTAAAATTACTTTTAATTGTCATGTCCATTGGCTACAGCTTTTACTGAACATTTTCTTTGAAGATATTTTAATTTATATGAGAGGCCTATAGAAATTTGAATTAGCTGTTCATTGTAGGCACTGATGCTTAACTTCCTCAGTGTCATGGAAAGGGGTTTCATTGTAGGGTGTAGATTTTCAGATCCTCTTTGCCAACCACACACCACCAAATGCAGCTTTGTTGGTAGAAAAAGGCCTCACTAAATCAGCACCTAAAAAATCTGTACCTAACAATGGTCTGGGTGACTTAAACCACACATACCTAATACTCATAGTTCTGTGGACTAGGCTTCGGAGAGCACATGCAGTCCAGTTTGGGTGGATCTTCTTCTTCCAGAGACAATTATCTTGTTACAGTCCCAAATGTTAGAAACAACAACAATAGCAATAACATCAACAACAAATCATTTTTCTCTTGTCTTTGCTTATGAGGTTGTTTATACCATCCATGAAGATCACATGTTCATGACTTAATTATATACCTTCATTGGATCATTCTTTGGTGAAGTATAACTTCAACACATGAATGAGCATTGGTACAAACATTTATTCCATTGCATGAGGATACTATGGTATTTGAGAAAGGATCGCAAAGGTCGATGCTTCCTTGTAGGGTTTACAAGCTGTAAGTAGCTGTAAGTAATTTCTTACTCTGTAATGGGATACATTTATCGCATTTATCTCTGCACACAGTTCTATTTTTGGCCAAAATGTTATAAAAAGAATAGAATTTCATTCATCTTCACCTCTTTTATTCATATATTAATTCATCCATATACCTAGTAATTACTCAAATATGTATTATATACCAGATATTTTGAGGAAAATCTATAATATGGTGAGAAATTTCTCAATATTTTTTGTTTTGTTTTGTGGGGTTTTATTGTTGTTAAGCCATGATGTGATATTTCTGCTATGTTAGCCATTCACCTGGAAAAACAAGTGAGACAATGAACGCAGAAACCCTGCAGAATACACATTGTATCACAAATGATAATTATTATTGGGAGTAATTTGAAAACGCGTGTGAATTTATGATTTGCTTTTCATTGTTGCTTATCTGGAACACATATTTTTTTTTTTACTTTTTAAAGCTTATGAAAGAAACAAATGAACATTTTTAAAACTACTTTCTTCAGTAGAAGTTTTCCCTCTAGTGGTTGCTGTGGAAATCACATGGTTTTCTAATGCTCAATGTTCCACTGGAAAATAGGAATAATCTAAAAAGAAATGAACAGTGAACAGTATGAATTATCAAAAAGCTGATATTTAAGTTTATAAAACACTATTCAGTTGTAATTTGAAATTTTACAACTCTTTTTGAAAATTAGAAAATTCTCCCCTACTTTTATTTTATGTAATGGATTTCAGTGGTGATAATGGTTGAGCTTTCCAAGGCTCAGGAGAAGCGATGAAAGGGCACTCTCCACTTTCTCACACATATGAATCACATTTGCAAGCAGGCTTTTATTTGCTTTTTCTTGATTTTCTAATCTTGTTTCAAGTACAGCAGTAATCTGTTATTGGCTTCCTCATAGGAAGCTGAACAGAAGTTCTCCATGAGTAAGCATATTTGGTTTTTCTAAAAGGCACCTTTTTTTTTGGTCTTTTTGAGATAGGGTCTCCCTGTAGCCCAAGCTGTACTGGAACTCACCATGTAGACCAGGCTGGCCTTGAACTCACAGAAATCTGCCTGCCTCTGCCTCCCGAATGCTGGGACTAAAGGCATGCTCCACCACGATCGGCAAAAAGGCACCTTTTAAGAAAGCATTTTAAGAAGCTTTAATTAATTCATTGAGAGGATAGATGCCCTTATAAAATCTACTCCCTTAGCACAGCGTACCAGGTTTGCTACTACCTGTCTTCCACCCCTCTGCAGCCTCTTTTTGTTCCCTGCTGCCCTTAGCTCTATGCTGTCTTTATCCCTCAGATTCTGCATTTACCTTTATTGTGCCATGATTCAGCATTATCTGCATCATATTGCTGGATTCTCTGGACCATCTACTTGAAATCTCATCTACCTCAAAGCGAACACAGTAGGGCTTTGGGCAGTTAATTTTCATTACATCACTTATTGATTTACTCCAAAACTCCTCACAATTTAAATTCCAGTGTGATTTAATGTTTACTAATTATTGTTAGTATGCGTCATAAAAATGGAATCATGAAGCAGATTTATACTTCTTATTTATCATCACGTTTCCCAAACACATTTGATGTTCAAATGGTTAACACAATGAATAAATGAGTTAGAAGATGATATAAACATTTACTAAAGGGTATCAGTTGCTTACAGTTTTTTTTCTGAAACATTGGTGTTCTGTTTTTGTTAAATTTTTCTCTATATCTTGCAAATAATTTAACAACTTTATTAATCTCACATTCTGATGAGATTCGTAAGAGTTTGCAATTCTTTATGTGCAAACTCTATTATTCAGTCGTTGAATTTACATATGAGAAAAATGTTGTTACATTGTTTTCTACTGCATAATAATATATATTTTCCTTTCTTTAATAGATTTAATTTATATATTTAGTGATGCTCAGCTTCTTATATCTGTATGATAAGATATTCCATAAAGTAAAGGTTTTTATTTAACTGACATTGTTATTCCATGTTGTTCTGTGCTCCATAAAGAGATAATTGCTGTTCGTGCTCATATATGTATCTTCAGCATAGTCTCTTCTAGCCTCAATACATGATTAGAAAACAAATTAACTGCCTCTACAAAGGCTTACTTTTAAACCTCTAATTAGGTTTGATTGGTGTTCTCATTTGAAACTGCTTTATTTGTTTTTCCTCATATTACCTTATGCGTTTGAGACAAAGAACTGCACCTGAAACCTTTGTAATTAAGGTGTCTGAAGTGGAAATGTCTAGATTTACATCTCCTGAAAACTGCAATGGAAAAGGCCCTTAGAACATACTATCAGGGACTGTGTTGCTTCTGGTTGCTTTCCTATTCATGTTTGTTGCCTGATAATGAGAACTTGTTGCCTCATGCAAATAGGAGACAGATGGTTTTGCTGAAATGTGTGGCAGAAGACTAATAGTCTAAAAACGGAGAATTTCTTGCTTCAGTTTCCTGCACTGTCATTTTCTTCATGCATGTTTTGAGATCAAGAAAAGTGTACATAGATTGTAACAGTGTTCCATTGATCATAATTTTGAAGAGCTGCATGCTCCCTATCTAAATATGATCACAATTTGAGTCTGTTCAGTCTGCTTCTCTCACTCCCGCTTCTTTTTCTGTGTGTACGAATTTAAAGAATAATATTATAATCTATTGTAGAGGAATGATAGGGAATTGTAACAAAATTATGTGAATTTTATAGATTGTACTGTTTATTACATATCTTAGAATAAACAGATGAAAAATGGCTCATCATTTACTTACTCAGGCTCTCTCCTTTTGCACTCATCCTTTTCTGTACTTGTTACCATAGCTACCGGTTTAATCATGATGCACAGAACCATTTCTAATTACGGTATATGCCAGCACAAAAATTAATTCTTTGCATATCTTAGAACACAAACAGCTTGTGGCTTGTTTTTTGGCACTTTATTCCCACATATTCTGAAAAAGACATTTGCACATAATTTAAAATCTGTTATTATCTGCTATTTGTTATTAAAATGAAAATAAATCTCTAAAGTGGATGGATATTAAAATAACTGATAAAAGAAATTTCAAGAGATGGAAGTTTTATTACAAGTGAGACATCATTAGTGTTATTCCTAATGTGTCAATAGCAATGCATTTAGTGTTTGTTAATCAGAAAACAATAATGATCAGATGTCAAAATTCCTAGATTGTTATGACTAAGCATTTGAACCAGAAAACATTATTTGAGCACTAATAATGATTTTTGTAATGTGGATTATCTTGTACAATTTTTAAGAATATCATAGCTCACTTAGATCCCAGCATTTCCTAATGAATATAAAACTTTTATTAGAGACAAGAGGTAATTTCTTCCATTGTCATTCAATGAGTAAAGGATGAGGCAGAATCAATCTGTTTTCTTAGCTCCTGTTTCAGTAACACTAGTGTGTCATTCTAGTTAAAGCAGGTAGAAAAACACAGACATTGCGATTCATTTTCATTACTGCTGTGTAAATTAGCAGCTATGGTACATACAACTTCAAAAATTGTCAGCGCCAGGCATAGTGGTGTATGCCTTTAATCCCAGCACTCAGGAGGCAGAAGCAGGCGGATCTCTGTGAGTTCAAGGCCAGCCTGGTCTACAAACTGAGTTCCAGGCCAGCTGAGGCTACAGAGAGACCCTGTCTCAAAAGAAAATTGTCAGCAACATGGATTTTATAAATCAATTACTTACACCCACATTCTTAATTTCTTTTTAAATATATTTTATTGAATTTTTTGTGCATTTCATACATCTTAATCATATTTAGACACCATCCCAAACCACCCCCAGCAGATTTCATGCATTCTGTCATATATTAAGGCCTATCGAGTCAAGTCCCCAGAAGTCACTCCATGTGAGTTCATCCACTGGAGCCTGGTCAGCCTGTCTAGCATCACTCCCTTAAAGAAGACCAGCTCTTCCCCACCCAGCAGTGAGCAGCTGTCACCACTGAATGCTGTCATCATTGCTGTAAGTTCATATGAGTAAGTTCCCACCCACTTAGAAAACTGTTTCTGTGTGATCACCTACCATTCCTGGTTCTTACATTCTTACCCCCTCTTCTACAACGGTCCCTGAACCCTGGGTGGCCAAGGTTTAATATAGGAGTACATGCATTCTGCAGTCTTTTATTCTCTACATTTTGACCATTTGCGGTCTTCTGTGTTCACCACCCTCTGTTGCATGAGGAAGCTTTGCTGGTGACAGTTGAGAGGTGCATTAATATTCTTGATACCCTGTTCTGTTATGTTCCATGACTCTTAGGTGTAGAGGTTCTCTTGTTGACTTGTCACTTAGGTCTGGGCATCACAGACACTTATCAGTTGTAGTTGTGGAACTTGGTAATAGTTTTCATCTGTTCTTTGATGAGTGGTGAGAGGTATACTTGTCTGTAAATGAAAGGATGTATATTTAGCACACAGTAAGAAATAACATTTATCTAGTGATGTGACAGAAGTAGGTGTTTCTGTAGGATCTATGACCTCCCCAGCCATGTGTATTTGGCTGTGCTTCCAGTACTACACATGAGTTCCTCACACTGAAAAGACTTTAAGTTCAATTAGGTAACTGGATTACCCCCAAGATAAAAAGTGCCACTAGTAGAGACAGTTTGCTGTGCCAGTCATTGTTGTTGTTGTGGTTTATTAGCCTTTACCACTGATGTCCATTGCCTGAATTTTTCCCCTTAGCAGCTTGTATAATATCTTCTGATACTATAAGGGTTAGTCTTTAGGGAGGAAGCTTCCAACCCCATTGCTTCAGATCCTGTTCCTGAAATATGTCATATTTTCAGCAATAGAGTCTTACCTTCAAGTTCTAGGAGGCAATCAAGGGTTGTGGCAATAGCCTGTGTTATTTTGGGATTCCCTTGGACTACTCTGACCAACAACTCTAAGGGAGGCTTCTCCTGTCTGGCATAGGGTTTTTTCATATATAGCCTTCAGCTGTTCACAAGAGCACACACACACACACACACACACACACACACACCATGTCTATTTTTCAGTAAGCTTTTGAACTAATGTATTTCCCTCTTAACCCTCCCTCCTACCTCCCCCGTTAAATACCCCCATTTCCTCATTTCCCCCTTGATAATACCTATTTGCCATTACCCACCTCTCTTGCTGGATGAATTTGTCAGTTTTCCCTCTCTGGCTTTTGCATTGTAATGACAAGTATTGAAAGTATTGATTGCATTTGTTGGAATGACATTGAATTCCCTCAGAATTTTTCCAAAGCCAGAGGTGTGACGAAAGTAGTTTAGACTTTTATTCAGATATCTTCAACTGACAGCCATAAACAGTGTAAAGATTTTTAGGTACAAATACTTTCAATGACATTTTAATGACTTGATAAACTATTTGTTTAAATCAAATATAAAGTATTGAGATTTAGCATATGATCTAAATATACAACTCAGAATATATGCTCCCTTTAGCTAAATTCATATCTGTAGAAGTAATCACTAAGAATTTTCAAATAAGTCAATTGAGAGTCACATGATTGACAAAAATAATTACATAATTTAATTTTAGCTTTTGCTCAAAGTGATATTGTTAACTTAGGGACAAATTTTCATTGTTATAAAGGAAGATTAGTTTAAATTGCCTTTTTTCTTCCATTTGGTGCTTTTACGTGAATATTTCCCTAATAATTAAATCTCTCTTCAGATTTTGATTTACATTATTTTTTAATTCAACATTTCTAATGAAACTTATTAGAAAATTCAAGTAGACATAAAATAATATGATTATACTGTCTGCATTCTCTAGCTCTTTCTTATGTTAAATGAGTATCACTCTTTGAGTCAATCCATTCTTTTTAGTATAATGGTGTTAGAATTAAGAATTCCTTTCACTCTGATTTCTTTAGTGGTGGCAGTGATTTTAATGGTTTGAAGTGGTAATAGTGAAATTGGAGAAGGTACAGCAGAACAGGCTTTCTTCACTATTTGAAGATATTCTCATTTCTGTGCACTGAGGGTTGGTACCTTCAGTTCCCCTAAGTTACCTTGTGCATTACCTGCTTCTTTTTCTTGAGTAGTGAATCAAAGCCCAATGAGATGTTCCTAAGAACTGTGATAACCAAAGTTAATGTACTAAAGTGACCTACCACTTGGAAGATGAAATTTTCCAACATCTTCAAATGTAGAGATTTGAAAAGGTGCACTTTAGGCTTCATGCATAATTTAAGATGTGTGAATTAATGCTATACTACCTAAAGGAGACTGTCATAGTAATGATGTCTCCTCGATGACGTAGTCAAGACATGTGTGGAGCTAAACTGGGTTGAAAAGTATTATTGTTCCTTTTCCTTCCTTTCTTCCTTCCTTCCTTCCTTCCTTCCTTCCTTCCTTCCTTCCTTCCTTCCTCTCTTCTTTCTTTATTTTTTGGGGGGGTACTTTTGAGACAGGATCTTCCAGTAGCCGCAGCTGATCTGGAATTTGCTATATAGACCAGCCTGGTCTCAAACTTACAGGGATCTGCTTGCCTCCCTGAGTGCTGGGATTAAAGATGTCTGCCACCACCCCCAACTTATTATTCATTTTTAAATAAGTTTTTAATATCCTCTTTGGAGTCTTTTAAAAATATTTTTAAATTTTATTTTATTTGTTTTTATTTTATTTTTTAAAATAAATAATTTATTGAGAATTTCATACATGCATATAAGGCATCAAATCCATGCCCATTCCCTCCCCTCCAACTCCTCCCATATCTCCCCATCACTTTTTTTCTGATAACTTTATGTGCTCTTTCTTCCTCTTTTTTCTGATAACTTCATGTACTCTTTCTTCTTCTTTGAGTTATTTATTTTTATGGAGCTTTTGGATACTCTAACATTCCCCCCTCTGAAGAGGTAACCCTAAAATCTTTAAAGGATTAGATACAAGCTCACAAATACTTTCAACATTTTTGACCTTTGGAACAGAGTATGTTGCTAAGAGGCCCAAGGACATTTTGACTTTTAGCCAAGAAACTGGCTATTTCCTTTGGGGTCTTTTTACCCTAACTGCCTAACCAATTCCTAACTCGTATTCTTATCACACCCTCTGAAGAGGTTACCCAAATTGCTAGTAGGAAATCTGGTCACAGACTGTTCTGGCTTCTTCCATGTTGAACAGGGATGCAGGGTGAGGCAATTGGGTACCCCTACAGTGGGTCTATCTAAAAGACTCTGAAATTGCATAACTCTTATCTATAAGGGGAAAAGAAAGTCCTTGAATCATGAATAAGAGATGTGAAAGGGAAGGAAAGGCAAGAGTAATTAGCATTACAAGTTCTAGACAGGGAACTAGAAAAAGTCAGAACAGGGCAATTTTCAAATGTTCATATGAGA
>NW_008349975.1:3795356-3871585 GCF_000622305.1 Nannospalax galili | reverse complement strand
TTTCAGGTATTTTGATAGCTGTTGGAGTGGCTAGAATCAGTGTCAGTTCTCTCTCAAAGGCTTCTAGATAGGGGGAGAAAACAAATTTATCCATCATTTTAGAACAATAGCTGCTTGTCTCCCTTAGGTACAGGTGGGCACTACAGTATTGGAGACCAAGATTTGAAGTCTTACATCTGAGCAGCACTTTCTGGTTAGGAACAAAATCATCAATGAGAAATAATTGTGTAAATAACTTTTTATATAGGCTTAAGCCTAATGTCTAGAAAGTGTAATCCCTTGAACTCTCAAAGAAATATAATGATGGCTTTACTGTTTGGTTATACTTTCCTTTTGGGTGTTTAAGATCATACAGTTGGCCCAAATAAATCAATTAATTTTACACATAAGGTCATTTGAGGATCTGTTCCTCAGGGATCACATGGGCTTGGGAGGAGCTCCTGGCTCCTTTCTTTTACCAGTTCCATCTCTGGGATGATAAATCTAAGGTCCTACTTAACCATGTCTGGCTTCACTTGGAAGAATGAATGAGATGTTTCCTCTGAGTTGACCCTCCTCTTTGTAGACTGGACACTGGTTCAAGTCCATCTCGTGGGGTCTCAATGGCCTCCCAGAACAAGAAGACAGTTGACTCACCACAGTTTTATAGAATATTTTGAGAGATGTTCCATAGTCCTGGAACTTAGTCAACCTTAGAGGGCAAGGGGCAAAAACTGTCCTTTAAGTTCCTCTGACCACATTAGTATAGGCCTCAAACTATGGCTGTTAAACATCCAATAAGATTAGTTCCACCAGTATGGTATTCTTAATTATCATGTGCTATGTGGTTATGGCCTGGGTGAAAAACCAAATATTCTCAGATAAACCTTGACTAGATATATATTTTGTTCCTTAAACTAGTTGACTAAACTATGACTGTAGCTATTTTAAGATTATGTGTATATTATTTTTGTCTCCTCCTTTATATACCATAACAAACCTAAACATATATTTATCACTTGCTTAGGCTTTCTCTTTTTTTCTATTTTGGAAAGTACCTTCATTCCCATATCCTTTTAATATCTTTCACATTCCCATTTTCTTTCTTTTAAAAAACAATTATGAGACATAATAGCATTAACAAATGAATTTTCCATCTGTTGTAAGACTTCTTTTCCAGGGGGATGCTAGGCAATGCTTATTCCCTTTTAAGGTTCCAGTGACAAGCCAATGTTTGATTAAAGTTTTACTGGGCAACCAATGAATTTATTGAGCTTACTTACCGAGATAACTGAGGGGTTGCTGAGGTGTATGTATGACCTGAGTGTATGCACACTGGAAAGCCCAGCATGGGTCTTGCCTTCTCTTCCTAGCCTTCCCCAGATTGTATACTTTAGCCCTTCCCAAATCCAGGAAGGCATATGTGATTAGGGTCAAATTACATACAGTTGGCTGGGAAGAGTGGCTGGGTAATTTGGTGAGGGTCCAATAACCCTGCTTGGCTCTCCTTTAATGAATGAGCACAGCCATCAACAAGACCAATTGTGATGATGGTTAGTGATCAGGCTCAGATGAAGTTGTGATGATGGTAGTTATTTCATGTAGAAGGGACTGCTGTATAGAATCATCTTATTAAAAGGACCCAGAATTTAAAAGATTTTGGTGATAGGATACACATATGAGGGAGAACACATGTCGTTTGTTTTTCTAAGTCTGTGTTGCTTCATTTAGTATGATAGTGTCTAGTTCCATCCATTTACCTGCAAATTTCATTATTCATCTTTCTTTACTGCTGAATAGAACTCCATTATGTAAATATACCACATTTCCTCTTTGGAGCCTTATGCTAGGTTGTGACCTATAAACATCAGTTGGGATTTGAAAAATAAGTTAACTTTAGCATTGTTATGTGCAAGGATATATACAGAGGGTTAACGACTGTTAACCACTTTAAAAAGTGGGACTACACTCTAAGGCAAACATCTCATGAAACAGCTATTGTTAGGCAACTTGTCAGTGAGCCTAGAGGCATAAATATTATCTCCAGAATTATAACTGGGAGAAAATTAATTGACAAGATGACTTCATTGTCCTGCTGCCAGGTGAAAGGATATCTGTAAGCACTTATAGAAAGTTAATTTTCAAAGCCCACATAAATTTTAAAGCTATGAGCTAAATATTGGTTCATATCTTTGAGCAATGTAATTTATGGTGTTTGAACAATATTTTTACAAAATTACAGTGCTGATATTTATTGAGTATTGTCTATGTTTTATATTCTATATCTTTATATAGGGTAATTTTAAGGTATGTTGTTATATCCTGAATTAACATCACCAACTTAATTGAATGAGTTAGGCTTTGATTTAGATATAAACTACATGTTTATTTGAAGTATAAAAAAATATTAGTGTTTTCCTAGATTCTTGGATATAATCAATTTACTCTCAGTTGATAATTAGTGAAAGTTTAAAATCACTGGTTAAAAAAAAAGAGAATAAGTGCTATAAAATTAACTTTCAATATGATCCACTTCATACATGGAAGAAAAATTGCTTATTGTACAGTAAATTTGTATTAAATATAGAGCAAATTAAGTTTGACAAATATGAGCCCTCAGTGAGCACCATCATCCTTCTGAACATCCATTGCTATTTATAAGCTGCACACTCAGCCCACCCTCAAACCCGCTGATTGGCTTTTTCATTATATATCAGTTCTACCTACTGTACAGCGTAACACAAACTTTCTTATCTTTTTGTGTGACTTCTCTCACTCAGCATACAAATTTTAAGATTCTTACATGTTACTCTATACCTTAATAACCCATTTCTTTACATGCTAGATAGCATATAAATAGTTTACTTGATTGACATTTTGTTTATTTCTATTTTAGGACAATTCTGAATACATCTACTAAGAATAGTATGTACAAGCCTTTGGCTGGTCATACATTTTCATTTTTATTTGCTAACTACCTTAGAATACGATTGCTAGATCACTTAATGGTACACATTTAACTTTGGGAGAAATTGCCGGGTTGCTTTTAAAATTGATGCTTTTTAACATTTCTAGTAGCAGTGAAAGACAGTCCATATTTTCACTAAGAAGTACTGTCAGCATTATAATTTTAAATAATTCATAGCGTATTTAGTGAATTTATGCTCTGATTTAAATTTGTATTATCCTGAATATTGAAAACATTATGTTTACTTCAGTTACTAATCATTTATACATATACATATATTACTTTGTAAGTGCCCCATCCTTCTAAATGAAATTATTGACATTCTTTTGATTTGTGTTTTTGTAGTATATCATTTCTTGTCTATTATTTTTATTTGTGTCTTTATATTTAAAGGGTGTATTTTATAAAGCACATAATATTTTGATGCTTTCTTGTTATGTAGTCAAAAATTCATATTTTATTTGTTCAATAAATAACATTGTAATTGACAGCAGAAGTGGGCTTACATCTTGCTTCGTGTTGAATTCTCATATGTCTCATCTGTTCTTTGTTAATTACTTTTGTTCTAGAATTCTTTTGAGTCCATTTATTTTATTATTTTTCTCTTAACAACTATATTTGATTTTTAGTTTTTTTTGCAGTGCTTTAGTGTATACACAATATGTATTTTAACTTGTTAGAATCTCCCTTTATCATTTTCATCATGTGTATATACTGTAATAATCTAAATCAGTACATTTCTCTTCTACCTTCTTTGTGTTATGGTTACCATGCAGTTAGTTAATTTCTATATTTATAGTAAATTCAGAATATTTTTGTATTATTTGTATTTGAAAAACTCAGCCATCAAAGTTACATTAAAATAATTTTAACTTGTTAGAATCTCCCTTTATCATTTTCATCATGTGTATATACTGTAATAATCTAAATCAGTACATTTCTCTTCTACCTTCTTTGTGTTATGGTTACCATGCAGTTAGTTAATTTCTATATTTATAGTAAATTCAGAATATTTTTGTATTATTTGTATTTGAAAAACTCAGCCATCAAAGTTACATTAAAATATGGAAATTCATTTGAGATACTGTCTTTTTAAAAAAAATATATATATTCTTTTTTAAATTCTGTGTATGTGAGTGTATTGCCTGCATATATGTAGGTACATCCATGTAGTGAAGTGCCCTTGGAGGTCAGAAGAGGGGGTTTAATCCCCTGGAACTAGAATTACAGATGGTTGTTAGCTGCCATGTAGATGCTGGAAATAGAATCCAGGTCCTCTGTATGTGGTATTTTTAAGGCAGCATGAAACAGACAGCACCTCACGGTGGGTGGAGAGATGACTCAGCAGTTAAGAGCACTGGGTGCTCTTGCAGAGGATCCAGGTTGGGATCCCAGCACCCACATAGCAGCTAACAACTGTTGGTAACTCCAGTGTCAGAGGAATCTGACGCCCTCTTCTCATCTTTGCTGGACTGCACAACATGGGTGTAACAGCACACATGCAGGCAATACACTCATACACACAAAATAAAAATAATAAATAAAATATTTAAAATATCACATGCAGTCATTTATATACAGGGTTTTTTTTTTTTTTTCCATTTTAGTAACTAGAGAATCCAAAATTAAGGTGCTGGAAGGTTCTGTAGCAGTTTGCTCCCAAAAAATCCTGTTCACAGAAGAAACACTGTCCTCTCATGGTCAAAGGCTGAAGAGCAAGAAAGAGGTGTCTTCTATAAAGGCCTTACTCCTGTTTATGAGAGTGGATGACTTACTTATCTTTCATAGGCCCCAGTAATATCACATTTGTAACACATGAGTTTGGAGGGAACACATTGAAGTCATAGAATGCATACTATCATATTTATAACTGAGTATGATCTTTTTGGCAGACCTGAATTTTATTTAGTATAATTTTCTTTTCACTGAGAAATATCTTCGATGTTTTAGTAAAACAGAAATGCCTTCTTTAAGCCTTCATTAATTTTTATACTATGATTTATTTACCCTTTATTATATACATAATTTTATGTTGCAAGATTTTTTTTCCACGTGAAAACAATGTTTCATGGTTAGTTGAATACAACTGAGAGTAAAATACAGTCTACAGTACACAAAGGATTGAAACCACTTATTTCCTGTTTAAATTATGTATCCTCAAACAAAGTATCCAAAAGCATTCTAAAAAGTTTTATGAATATAAAACATAAACGAGAACTGGAAACTTGGGATTGTAGGTTGCAATATCTATAGCTAAGGTTTCAATAAATGGACTTGGTAATATGAGTTACCTCATTGAATGATCATAAAGATTGACACAGTAAGTACAAACACTTAGAATTATGCCTGTCTCAAACTAAATACTCAGTAAAAAAATCATCATGATGTTAATGTGAGTATTAATACTTGCCTTACATAGGAAATCAATTTAAAAATTAAGTGCTTGTATTTGTCCCATGAATCTGATAGTTTAAGTAGGAACAACTAATATAGAAAAGTTGGATAATTTATTTGCATAAATCTTTGCCATAATTTATGTAATTCTCATATTATAGCACATACTTATTAATGGACTTGTCAATTATTTAATAATATAACAAAATTATGTAATATTAAATAAGACAAAAGCATTTATGTTTAGAAAATAGTTGTATTCCCTTATAATGTGGGAAGAAGGAATGCCTGTGGTATCTACAGGAAAAGTGCCAGGATTCTGGATGGAAATCTGCAAATTATTTGAATAGCTTTTATTCTTAAGAATTCAAAGAGATTAAAATGAGCTTCAGCTTCTGAAACTCAAAGAATCTCATCAAGAGAGAAAAATGTGCAAAACTTAAATTAAGACTTGAGTGTAATTATCTAAATTTAGTTTGTGAAGTGCAGAAAATAAGCTGCATGATATCTAAAATGTTCTTTCAAAAGATGAGTTCATGTTGGAACTTTTTTCAAAACAGAGGAAAAGTTTATAAAGACTATTTACCATTAAGCTCTTAGGACTTTTGATATGGTTTATTTGACCAAGCCTAAATACCTTTTAAAAAAGGGATATTTCATAGAAGTAATCTTTGCTATGAGCTAAATACCTCTGGCAATTAATTTAAAATTTATACTGCTTTTTTTCCAGCAATAGCAAAAGGCACAATTTTGTGGAATGTTTTTTATCAAAAGTAGAATGCTTCATCTGAGACTGATGATGTTTCTATGCTTCATGATTGTGACATTGTCCACCTCTGCAGTTCATATAACATTTCATAAGATGAAATAACTATTAATGGTTGTTTGTCTTGAAAATAGGGAGAAATGGATTAAAGTAAGTAATGATTGCATATATATGTATACACATAACAATATTTTTCTACTATTATTCAATAGCTTCATCATACTGTTTACTATGTATGATGTTGTCTGTCAAAAAATATAGACATTCTTCTTTACAATTTTAGGTTATGGGCTTCAATCCCATACTAATTTGGAAGCATTGACATTTCAATAATATTGTTTTCCTTATGTTTAAACAGTTCTTACAGTAGCTAACCTGGTAATTTATAAATGCCAAATGTTTTGCACATGTCAGAGTTGAGGTCATGGCAATACTGTTTCATTGTCATTCAAATTAAAAATTTGAGCAGGGAAAGATAGTCATATGAATACATTTAGAAAGGAATTGTAATTGCCAAGTCACATACATGCCTCATCTGATCCATGTGGCAGGAAGTTTTATAAATGAAAAACACTATTATTTCACTTCTGTGTTAATAACAAAATCTATTTCTCTTCAACTCTTTGTCCCACCCTGGGGGAATACACTTTGCAGATACTAATTAAGGAGCTTGAAGCTTATGAGATCAGTTCAGTTCTCCTAACTTCTGGCCTACTGAAGCATAAGATAATGAGATTTCATTATGAGATTTAGCTTTCAAAATATTTTGACAGAAATAGGTGATTTTAGTAATATAAAAATGTTCCCTCTTTGCTTATGAAATGCTTTAAACAGAAAAAACCATCAGTGTTCTAAAATTGGACATGTTGTTTTGTCCCATATTAGTGGGCTGTCAAGTTAAATTTCATTGGCATTTCTGGGAAGGTTGTACCTTTTAAAATTTTATTTCTTTTACTTAATCACAGCTCTGAAACTCTTGAGTGTTAGTATATTTGTTTATTCCACACAGCCTCAGTGAATACATGATGTAGTCTTCTCTTGGTTTGGGTTGGTCATCTAATGACGTTAAATTTTCCTGAGAGATGTGTATTGTGTAGAACTATATTTTTGTAGAAATTATCTATTTGTGTAAGTTGACCAAGGATATAGTCAATTGATGAAATGACTTGAGTCTTTCTCTTATAGTAATTTCATTTCCATTTTGAGAGTTTCAGAATAACTAGAAGTTCCTATAATAAAACTGTATTACTTGGTCAAACCCCACAGTAAACATAAGTACAATAAAATATGATGAACCAGACTTCAGTGTAACTTGTATTTCACCTATTGTTCACATGTTGATTCAAATAGTAGAATGAAATAGACAGTGTGTCCATGGCTGCATTTCTTGGTCATTTTCAGTTCTCTGCCCTGCCCACCACATGCCAGCCACGCCACTGCAGCTCCTGCACGCCTAAGCAGTAAATATTTTCTTTCTGAAAGGCTGGGAAATGCATCCTTTCTTGCCAAATGATAACATTTAACACTGATTTTTAAATTTTGTGTAGAGGAAACAATAGTGGAAGTAGGAGTAATGTCTTGTTCTTTTAAATCCTCAGTGCTTCCTTTGACATTATATGGATGCAGATCCCTTGTGGACCCACAAAATAAAGAGCATAAAACGAAGTGATGTTCTCAATTGAAATTTTAAATCACCAGATCAAAATTTCCTCAGTGTATTTATAAATAACAGCTCATCATATTTCACCTTATTTATTCCAACTTTCTTATCCCAAGCGTCCACAGGGTTAATGAGCAAGTTTATTCCATTAAAGATTATTCATTAAACTTCTTTCAAATACACCAATTTTTCCAAGTCCTTGAGATTAAGAAAGGAAGAATGTGTTCACTGCAGGCATTCATTTTATAAAAGAAAGCATAAATACATGAAAAAGTAGGAAATTTTTCCACATTTTGAATCTATGTTCTCTATTAAAAACTGCAGCAGTTTCATATGCTCCTTTAAAGTTGAGTACCATGGGCTGGAGAGATGGATTACTGGTTAAGGGCAATAATTGCTCTTCCAGAAGACCTGAGTTCGGTTCCTAGCACCCATGTGATGACTGACAACTGTCCGTGACTAACTCCAGGAGAACTGATCCCATCTCCTGACCTCCGCTGGCATTGTATGATATGGGGACACTTATATACATGCAGGCAATATGTTCATATACAAAAATTATAACAATAAATAAAAAATAAATGGAATGGGAATCTCATATCTGTACTGAGAACTGAACCCTGGTCCTCTGGAAGAACAGCAAGTATTTTTAACTGCTGAACCATATTTCCATCCCTTGCAATAAAATATTCTTATGAAGAAACATTCTCAAGTAATTAATCTTTTCATTTGTATATTGTATTTGAGAGGAAGTTGAGCTGAAAGATAAACTGATTAAGTAGTACAGCAATATTACTTTAGTGAACAATGATGTATTTCAAATTATAACTGATATAATAGTATAACATCAGGTACTGAATTGAAGAAAAGATAATGAAAAACATTAAAATTATTTTTTAAAAGATTTTTCAATTGAAATTTGTGAATTTATTGCAGCTTCTAACCTACTTCCCACAAAAGATTTTTTCATATTTAAATGATTTTGCTATGCAGACTTAAAATAATCTGTAGCTAGAAATATTTGCTTTAGAATGTATAGGACTTATATAATGTAAATATTATTGTCAGTTCCAAATGAACTCACTGTGTCTCGACAGTATGCTGATTCCAGTAGAAGATAGATTATCTGAGCTGGCTTCATCAAGATATGTTGTAGTTGATCTCCTTGAACTGCTTCTTCCTTTACTTCATTATTCTGTCTTGAAAATGTCTTTACGTTCCAATATTAAATTTCTTTTCTTAAGTGTGCTTCTCAGAGCAGAGGTAAGGCTGGCAGCCTGCAGGAACTGTCTAGCTCGGCCTAAGTACACCAGCATAGTCTTCCCTTGCCAACATTTTAACGTTTTGGGGGGATTCTAAGATAGTTTTGCAGCTAATCTAATATATTGTAAAGTGGAAGAGGTAAGAATCTATCGCTGTAGACTTATCTCTGATGTGAGGATTCCAAAGAAGACTATTGACCATACAAGGCATTTGAGCATCACCACATACTTACTGTCTTAGTGGAAATTCTCTACTAATGGTCCAAGTCTGGGAAGGAAACTAATACTGTTCATCTGTGTCAGGTATTCACATGGCTAGTCCCATGCTATCTTCACATTAGCACTGGATACTTATATTAGTATACATATTACATAGTTTTGCTGAATATTACATATGTTATATGCACATTAGTTATGTACAATTTGAAATATTTTTTCTTGAATTCCTTAAGGCTTATGTTCAGTTACTGTATAAATTATAATATGCCTGCCACTGGTAACCTTAGAAACAAATCGCCTTTCTCCAGCCCCATTCTGCCTCTGGCCTCCTGGATTAGAGCTTTGAGAAATCAATCACCAGAGAACACCAGCCTCAAAAGGTTTCATGTATAAAGGCCAAAACAATTTAGGTTGTCATTTTCTCTGGATATTTTTGGAAGTATAGAACACTTCAGTAGTACAAGAAAAATTCCATTCCCAAAACAAATATAGGAATTCTAGCAAATAAGCTGACTGATCATGGTCAGAACTTCAGTATTTTCTGGGAAATGAAAACCCTCCTCTTATCTATTCTTTGGTGCAAAACTGGACACCTAAAATATGTTAAACACAATATACAAACAAAATTAAGTCTTCATTCTTTTCTTAGGAATTCCTTCACATTTTAGTAATTTCATGTTATTTAACAGTTTATATAATATTTAATCCTCTTTATGTTTATTTTTCATTGGAACAATGGTCCATCCATGACTTTTCAGTGGGGTACAGCTTAACTTTTGTTGAAGAATCTGATTAAAATGCTGAAATTTTCCTAATCATACAAAAAGAAACATTTTCTCACAACTTCAAGCAGGTCAAAGGTGTGAGGAGCATCCATGAAACACTGAGCAGGGCTTAAGTCCTATTACACTGCCTGAATAATCCACCCTACAGGTTCACCATCCTTGAATATTTCTTTCCTTTCCTTTTTTAAAAAGACAATAATCGGTCATGGTTGAATATTATATATTGTTTTAGAAGGATGGTTTAAATTTAATCTTGTGAATTGTAAATTTAGGGTAGTTTGCTATAATCTAAGACTACATATGTTAGACGGTTTGTATTTTATTTTCATTTTCAGGATTTTTTCTAATATATAGCTTTGCTATCTCTTCACTTCCCTAGAGGAGATACTCTTCTCAGAATTAAGCATAATTTCTAATGTGTCCCTACCTAGCAGCCAGCTTCTCCCAAGGAATTCATGTGGCCCTTACAAAATGCTTTCTTGGGATATTTATTAATATAGGAAGGCTTTGTGGTGGTGAAATACATTTAGGAAGTACTTTTAGATATTTTGTGAATATGACAAATTCTTTAATGAAGTCCATCTTAAAGACTGAATTTCATTAAGCCTGAATTAGTATGAGGAACCACAGAAAGGAAGACTGAACAATAACAGAGGTCAAATGCTAGAGCATCAATTATGCTTATCAGATTGATTAGTCTGACATGTATTTTATCAAAAGGATGTGCTTTAAAAGTCATCATTACAAATTATCCAAAACATTCTAAAACCAGAAACCAGGCATCATGGAAAAATTCCCTTTCTTCAGGCTTTTGTATTTTGATTCTTTGTCTTTGGAACTAATGAATATAGTAAAATGTTTCTTTGCAGCTTTCCAATAACCTACCCTAATGGCCCTTCCTGACAATAATTACTATTTCTACTGTGGCAGTAATTTAAATTAATTTATTTTGGTTAATCAGGGATAGGGTTTAACTACCTTACCTAATCCAAGACTGCCTTCCTTGACCCTTCAGTGATTTGAAAAAACAAAACAAACAAACAAAAAAAATTAACACTGGGTTTACAAGCAGCAAATCCAAGCATCCAGAACTCCAGTAAACAAAATTAGATTACTAAAGAGGGCTGTGGCACAGTCATAAAGTATCTGCCTATTATGTTCAGTCCCTAGTCTGACCAAATAAAGCAAAACCAACAAATTTCAAGGCTAGTCTCAGTGACATAATGAATTCAAGGCCAGCCTGGATGCATGAGTTCCTGTCTCAAACAAAAAAACACTGTACCAATAGGAATTATTTGAAATTAAATGACATAGATAGGAGGATATGGTTTTCAAGATTAGGGTAATAAAGACTGGATATTATTCTGCTTTAATAGATCACATTGAACTTGATAAATGAAAAAAATTTGGCTCTAAATCTTTTTTAACCAAAAGCTGTTATGGGTAAACTTTAATGTCATAAATTTCACTTTCTGTGAAATTCCAAAACATGTTAAGAACCAAATTATATTCACAGTATCCATTATAATTTATAAGTGAGTTCATTTTATCGAAATTATCCTTGTTTTCTTCATAGTAAAATTCTTTTCTCATTTAATTAATATGTTTTTAACAATAAAACTATATTTTCTCATGTACTATCTAATTATATGCTTTTAAAATGTCCTGATAGGAGAAAACATAATTAACCACATTACAATATTGCAATTAACTAAGACTATTAATATTCCAGAGACCTTTCTTGTATATTCACAGCATAATTCCAACAAATAATACCTTATTATTTTAGCCACCATAGTTTGATTTTAATAAATGACTAAGATCCCAAATATTGTCATTATTGCCTTGACAATACCAACATTACTAATGTTTATTGAGTGCTTGCAGTTATTTCATGTGTCATTTGTTATTCGACCACAAATTTTAAAGATAATGGTACAGAGACATAAGTGAGTTGCTTGTGCTAACAGAAAATAGGGGAGCTGGGAGACTGATTAAGTGTTCTGCTCTGCAAAAGTGCCACATGTTATGCTTAGGAGCTTAACTGTCCCTCAAAGTTCATGTCCTAAAGACTTGGTTGCCATCTTGTGGACCTTTTGGGAAGTGCTGGAACTTTAGGGGATGGGTCCCAGTAGAACTAAGTTAAGACTCTGAGGATTTGGGGAATTTCACTCTTTCTTGTCTCTCTCCTTGTTTATCCTTTCCAAAGCTCAGGGACATTGCAGTGTGGGAGAGGGGTGGAGAGAGTGTAGGAATTGGAGTGTGGGAAGGAGGCCTGTAAAATGCTGTCTTCTGGACATGATGGGACTTTTGCCTCCATGAACTCACTGCAACAGTGGCTACCTGCACAAGACCGAAACAAGACTGAGCTCATCAACATTCAGTCTCCCAGAGGAGATATCAGACAGTCAGAAGTTTCAGGAGCAAGAGGAGCCATATCCCTCAGTGGTATAGCCATTGGGGCACAGCCCCCACTCAAGCAAATAACCCCCACCCATGTTCATATAAGCAGCCCTAATTAAATGAAGTGGTTCACAAACACAAAAAGGATATGTAAGTAGGAGAGAAACTGGAGAAAGAAAGGGGAAGATGGAAAGGAAAAGGAGATAAGAGAGGATAGTGGGGAGTGACTTCGATCCAAAATATTATGCAAATGTACATGTATGAAACTGTAAAAGAATAAACAGAAATGCTATACTTAGTTTTGAGTGTGCTCTTACATCTTGTTGAACCTATTTTTTCCATGTGGAGTGTTAAAGAATAATTTGAAATATGCTTCAGACCTGCTTTGTGTAACTTAAACCATTAGATTAAGAATAGAATCTGGGCTGGAGAGATAGCCCAGCAGTTAAGAGCACTGGCTGCTCTTGCAGAGGACCCAGGTTTGATTCCCAGCACCCACATAGCAGCTAACAGCCACCCATAACTCCAGTTCCAGAGGAATTCAATGTCCTCTTTTGACCTCCGTGGACATTGCACAACAAGGGTGCATGTACACACATGCAATACATACATACACACACAAATACATGCAGGAAATACACCCATATACACACAAAAATTAATAAATATTTTTAAAATAAAATATTTTTCAAAAGAATAGAATCTGCTTCTGCATCTTCTTTGGTATATTACAAATGTTTCATATGAAATTTCATAAGTTTTACTTACCTAATAGAACAAACAATAGTTGTGGAGCCACATGTGGAAGAGGAGAAAGGAAAACCATAGAGTCAGGAAACAAATCTTTAGGGAAAAGAAAAGAGGAACTCAAAATAATAATTTAACAGTTTCCAAAGAAAGATTCATAATATACCAACAAGATATAAATAATCTAAAAAATGTTTAGTTTACATCTTTATAGTTCCTTTAACATTTTAAAAGAAAACTCACAAGTTGGGCATATGGTTTTCATCAAGATTGTCTGAAATATTCTTTTACTATAATATATCTGCTTTTTTCTTTCATTCTGTGGTTTATGCCAGATTTTTTTCAAGATTTATTTTATTATTTTATGTGTGTGTGAGGGCCACAGTATGTTTAAGTGCACTACATGCATGTAGATGCTTGTGGAGGCCAGAATAGGGCATCAGTTAAAGGTAATTGTGAGCTGCCTGAGCTGTCAGGAAATGAACTTGGGTCCTCTACAATGATAAGAAATGCTCTTAACCACTGAGCTATCTCTCCATGCCAGATGTTAAAGTTCATTTACAATGTATGGCCCCACAGAAGCATTCAGTGTGGTACTAAAAACTTTTATGCTAGGAAAAGAATTATGACAATTTTATTTTTCATTTTTATACAACCGAGGAATAAAAATAGTTATTTTATTTAAAGTTTAAAATGAAATTGCTGTTTTGAAAACTGCTTTTAAATCCTGTGTGTGTGTGTGTATGATGCAATTGTGTCATGTTTGTATGATGTATACGTGTACATTCATGTGTGTGGGTGTGGGAGCACATGTGCTCCCGTGTGCCTGTGGAGGCCAGAGGATAATTTTGTATGTTAGTCTTTGCCTTCCTCTGTGTTTGAGACAGGGTCCCTTATTTATTTTCCTCTTTTTATGCCAGGCTAGCTGGCACATGAGTTTCTGGGAGTTCCCCTGTCTCTGCCTCCCGTCTTGCAATTGGAGCATTGATGTTACAAATGAAAGCTACTGTACCTGGCTTTACATGGGTTCTAGGGAGCCGACCTCAGGTCTTTATGCTTCTACAGCAAGAGGCTTACTCAGAGAGCTGTCTCTTTAGTCCCCAAACTTTTTAAAGTTTTATTAAGTGCACAACTAAGATGTAAAAACATAGGATTATTTAAAATTATTAACAGTACACAAATCTTTATTGAATGACACTTGCAAAGCACCCTAACCACACTTCACAGTGTGCATGCTCTTTAGAGAGCTTTCTTCTCTTTGAGTTGGGATTTCTGGGACCATTTGGCATTCTTAATGCACTGCCTTTTTATAAGTGTTTTTGTACGGATTCATTCGTCCTACATACTGGATCCCAGAGATTTTAATATGTCCATCTTGGATTGTTTCAACACCCTGCCCCATTTTGTACATATTTTTTTAATCAGAAGGGTGAATGAAAAGGAACCATCTGTTAGGTAGACTTTTAATAGTTTCTATGCTACTATGATAATGTAGGTACACAGAAATAAAAGCCAGTGGGTCTGTGTACTGACCTCTTTGTTTTTCTTAGAATTACATCACCTCATAGATAAGAATTCTTCTAAGTTCTCTAGCTCTCAATTTTATTATTTTTCTTGTTTATTGTTAGTATTTTATTGCTTAGGATATTGAAGTAGGAAGTTCTGTAGTAAGTTCCCAAAATAGCCACAAGAAGCAGTGTTAAGAGAAAAAAGTTACTTTTTTAGAAGAAGTTAGGATGAAGTCACCTTACATTTTAGAACTCCTAAAGACAAAGAAATGTGATTGTGTGAAGGCAAGAAGGAACGAACCGACAAATAATGAATTCACTTTATTCATAAGGGACATGCTGCCTCAGTGCTCCACACTTTAGTAATTTCCTATGGACTAATGTTGCAAGAAAAAATAGATATCAAATCTTCGCCAGAGTGATTTTAGCAGACTATCCATTTCTGGAGGTTTGTTGATAGGATTTTTGAGGCAGGAAAGTAACTATAAACCATAAAAATACCTTGGAGCATAAGATGTTTCATCACTTTACATGTTCTTTTCTATATTAGAAATAACCTGTAAAACCTTGCATCTTAACCTTTATTCTTGGTGAGGGCAACTATGACCAACACAGAAGCAGAGACGTGGGAAGACCCGGGATGTCCCAAACTTCCTTATCTGAGACTTGAGCCTACGCTCTGAAAATATTTATGGAGCTTGACATAGTCTAAGAATGCTGATTTGTGGCTTCTGATTTAACAGTTTGAAATTGGAGTTTAACAGATAGGTATCCTGGCACAGGCACATGGTTGGCAGTTTTTAGAAGCTATAACAAGGAGCCTGGTATACCAGGTGAAATGAACAAAAGATAAGTACTGGAAGATGGGGCAGGTGGTGTAAGGTTTCCAGGTCTCTCATGACTTCCTTCTGAAAAAATATCTAAATTCTTTAAAAAGAACTTAAAATTTGCCAAATCTGGAATAATTGTGCATTTCTATCTTTTGATCCAGCCTTAGCCTGTTTAATAGCTAAGAGAGTTATGGAGTATAATAAACCAAAAATTAGACTTGGATAGTATTCTGTAACCCAAACTCTCCACTCTATATTGCAACGCAGAAAACAAGCAGAGAGAAAATAGCCTGTGGGAAAGAGTGGAGAGCTATGTGGTTAGGAAGATGTTTGGGTCTGGGTAACAAGGGATTATGAAGACCGTCATGTTTTCAAGTATCTCTTTTATAGTGCCAGCTATCAGAGAGTTTGGCAACTGGCTTACCCGCAGGTAAGAGTGTCCAGATAAGCTTTCCCTTTCCTGTTAGAGCTATCTAGGAAGTGCAATGCATAGATGATGGGCCAGGCATGGTGGTGAATGCCTTTAATCCCAGCACTTGGGAGGCAAAGGTAAGCAGATCTTTGTGAGTTTGAGGCCAGACTGGTCTACAAACTGAGTTCCAGGACAGCTGGGGCTACAGGGAGACCCTGTCTCAAAAAGACAAAAAAAATGGAGGAAGAATATATAGATGAGGTCTAAATGATTATCTGCATTTGGAGATGGATAAACAGCAAAAAGAATAAAAACTAACTCTCAAAGCCATGCAAGAAAATAGGAGTGTGTCTCAGTAAACTTTTGCCATTATGGAAAACTATACTTCAACAGCATGATATTTTTATACTATGTTATAAGGTGATAGAACTCTGAGAAACAAGGCAGGAGAAGTTAGCTTGAAAATTCTGTGCTCATCAAAAGGTTATAAATGCCCAAAGCATAGTGATTACGAGTCTGCAGAATGCTGGTCTTTGGACAGGACTCCCATATTAAACTTAACCCACCCAGGGCTCAGGGACAATTATGGAAGAGAGGGCAAAAAAATTGTAAGAGCCATGGAGGAGGTATATGACCATATGGAAATAGAGTCTGACAAGCTCCTGAGACCTTACTCATGAATCTACAGCAATGGTGTCAGCACACACAAGTACCATGCAAATTCAAGCAGACAAAAACCCAGCACAGAACTGGAAAAATGGACAGCAGATGCCAATCTTAGCTGAAGAAATACTGGCCACTGACTACTGCTGGATGAGGAAGAGCTGATCTTCCTAAAGTGAGGGACTCTAGGTAGGCTGACTAGACCTCAGTAGATGAACTTGCACTGAGGAATGTCTGGAGACACTAACTTGACACAGTAGTCCTTAAGACAAATGACAGAATGTCTGAATTCCAGTGGGGAGGGGGGCTATGGTAGTGTGCTAGTGGGGAAGGGGTGTAAAGATGATTAAGACTGATTGAGTTGTTCTGTATGAAATACACAAAAATTCCATTAAGAAACAGAACCGAACTAAAAAATAATTCTGTGCTCCTGGATAGGTTTAGAACTGTAAAGATGGTGATCAGATTCAGCTTCATTGAGAAACTTCTGTCGTGATAAAGACTTGAAGGAGATAAAGGAATGGGTCGTGGGAGGATCCTCTGACAAATGCAATAGTAGGTGCTAGTATCCTTGACAGGATGGGTGGTAGATTCTGGAATTTAGAGTAAGGCGGTTGGTATGCCCAAAGTAAAATGAACAAGAAGATGAAAACTGGGAGATAGCGCATGTAATGCAAGGTCATCAGTTCACACATAGCACTGTAGACTCTGGCAAGAACTTGGGTTTTATTTTGAATGAATTTGGAACCCACATAGGCTCATGAACAAACATGTGACTCATCTGGTTTGCCTCTTGAAAGAACTTCTGGCTACCACTTTGGAGACAGTAAGAGGAGGAAGTAAGAAGCACGGAACAGAAGTAAACGTGCTGAACAGAAGTAAACATGCTGAACAGAAGTAAAGCATCATTGTATGTCTTTAACAAAGATTATAGAGTTTCTATGCATTTTTCATAAATAATTGTTAAAACACATGAAACCAATGAATTAGAGTTAGGAACATATATACATAGAAAAATATTCAGAACAAGTGACCCATTCAGTTTAGAAGGAATCATTTTTTTTTGTTGCTAGACATGAATTTTCTTGTGGAATAACACTTTTTTGGCAATTGAGATTATTATTACAAATATAAAATCACTTCAAACTGACACAGGAACAATGCATAAACAAAAAGTCAGTGACATTTTTCTATTTATTCATGTACAGAGTTAGCACATGTTCTAGAGAAAATCCTAGCAATTTGTTCTATTAGGACTATTTTGCTCTTCACATATAAAGGCAAGCCAGTTTTGTGAGAAAATGAACAAAAGGAGAAAGTTAGATGTGGTAATACACTCCTGTCATCTCCACACTTGAGAAGCTGAGGCAGGAGGATGGGAATTTAAGGCCAGCCTGGGCTACGTATGCAGGCCAACCTGGAGTACTTGGTAATAATAAAATGTACACCAAAAAAGGTACTCAACAGACTATACTGTTTTCAATTAAGGAAGCAAGTTTGTAATTGTTCTTATTTTACTTATTTATAGTAATCAAAACAACAGATGACATTTGTTCAGTACTATGGTTGAGTGCTATGTTATTTTCCTTATAATTTTCATTATCTCATTTAACAATCACAATTAATTGAATATAAAGGTATAATTATTATCATTCTTGTAAAAAAGATGATATTAAGGAGATAATAGAAACTACCAATTGCATATTTCTGTGAGTAGCCTGGTACTGGGACCTAAGTACTTAAATTATCCCTTTATAACCAAAAGTTGTATGTAGATTAATTCCTGTTATTTTACATAAATATCTTTAATCTTCCATTGTGTACTGAACTGATTTTCAAAACATGATATGAAATTGACTCCTAAGACTATTTTGTATTTGTTGAATTAATGACTTTACTTCTTGAGAATTCTCATATAGAATTACTAAAAATAAACTGAATTTATTTGCTATTTTATTTTTATGTCTTCCTTTTCCCCTCCCCTCTACTTTCCTTCCCTCCCCTGTCCTCTCCTCCAATATCTCTGTCTTTACTATGTGAATTCATCCAATTTCTTTGAGATGTCATTACTTCTTTATCTGTTAAAAATGCAATAGTGTGGCCACATTGATGCATTAGTTCTTATCTTTTGGTTCCCCTTGGAAGGTCTTGTCCATTAACATTAGCTCAAACTAACTCTCCCCTGAATAGGGTTAGTCATTTCCCCCATTATTCTTCTTTTCCTTTTCTTGATTTGATTGTTTTCTATGATTTTAATGACATTGAAACACTGAAAGGAAAACAAATCTGTTCATACTTCTTTTATCTCCTGCAGTTAATCATCTTCATGTCTTCAGCCTTTTTTTACATATCCCCTTTTAGTTCACCATTTTCATGCATATAATCTTAGTTTCTTGGAGTCATTGCATCATCCGTAAGAATTTTCTACTTGGTCTGGTGGGTGTAGTGGTACACACCTTTAATCCCAGCGGGTTGATCTCAGTGAGCTCCAGGCCAGCCAAAGATATGCAGTGAGACCCTGTCTCAAAACAAGAAGAACAACAAAAATAAACTTCTACTTAATTTTTCTGCTGTCAAAATGGTTCCTGATTTTCAATACATCTACTCATTATAAAATTTGTGTTTTCATAAAACATCTAAAGAGATGCATGTCTTACGTGAGGTATTCTGATAATCTTAAAGCTTCCACGGTTGTGTATTAAAGTGGGCTGGAGGTGAAAGGCACACACTGCGAGAATGTGTTCAGCATTATTTCACTGCTATGGCTTATGTGTTCGAGTACTTTTGTCCAGTGGCAGTGTTATTCTGAGAGGTTGTGGAACCTTGAGGAAGTGGGTCAAGCAGAAGTGGGTTACCAGGGTTGGACCTTCAAGGTGGTATCCAATTCTGATTCTGGCCTGGGCTCGCTGCTTCCCAAATCACAAGATGAGAATCAGCTGTGCTGCCCATGGAGATACCTGCTTCTCCATGCTTCCCTGCCTTGATGGACTCTATAGTCTGACCTGTGAGTCAAAGTAAATCCTTTCTTCTGTATGCTCCTTCAGTCAGACCAGGCATATGGTAACAGTGATGAGAAAAGTAAGTCATAAATGCTGGTGATAATAATTAACATATTATAAGAAGGTACTAGACTCTATTGTACTGTTTTCAAACTAAGGGAGGGAAAATAAACTGTCAACATTTAGCACATGGAAAGTATAAGAAAGTTTAAACCGAGAGAGGCAATTTAGGATTTTTTTAAGTGCATGTTTTGTGTTTTGAGTCTTATCCTTCCCAAATGGCTCTGTCCAAAACTGGTTTTAAACCTTTGACTCAAGTCAAAAGAGATCTCTTAGGAGGAATATTGGGCATCTTAGAATGTGTTCCTGTTGTTTGGTTCACAGAGTAGGCTATTGTTTAAGGCCTCTGTGAAAACGGAACAGTCAGAGATTGAGGAGTTACTTTGCTCTCCTGGTTTACCAAGTGAGTGTTCACTGCAGACTGTGTATGGTGATTTAGCTTGCTTGTGCTCCATGTGTTCTTACGCTTTCTGAAACAAAAGTAGGCAGGCTGTAGCCCTGAAGCCAAATCTTATTGCCTCTCTTATAAATACCGGGACACAGCCACGTTCAGTGCATTCATATGTTATGTATGATTGCTTTTGCCTGTAGTAGTGGAGTTGAATATTTACTTCAGAGACTATCTGACTCACATAATCTAAAATATTTATCATCTGGCCTTTCACAGAAAAATATTGTTGAACGCTGGTTTAGAGAAGTAAGTAGGTTTCAGTGTAAAAACACTATAATTATAGTTTGGTTCCTCAGGACAGGGGAAGAAGAAACTATAAAACTGTAGCAAGGACATAATCACCGTGGTTGTGCAGGGTATAGTTGAGAGAATCTAAAGAGAAAAAGTTCAAAAACCCAACTAAATGTGAAAGAATCTGCTTGTTTTCTACGTCTTCCGTGTCCTATGGTTATAACACTGGTTTACAATCACCTCAGTTATGTAAATCGTTTTGGTATTTTTCTTACTTTCTACTCACTAGTCCAGGCAGGCTATGAAGTGGGTTGTCAATGGGAGGAGGAAGAGGAACAAGAAGGGAACAGGAAAGTAAGCTTATCTAGGCCTGACTCTCCCTCCGCCCAGATTATAATCAGATTAGAATATTTATTTTTCATAGGTGTCATTATTTTAATTATTCAGAAAAGTCACTGTTTTTCAACCAAAAGGTAGTTTGGAATATTTACAATTTGAAATTAATTAACCAGAAAAGACATATGATGAACCCAAATTTTTAATCAAAGCAAAGGAGAAGCTCCTGGCATACTGGAACAGGCTCCTACTGTTAGAACTGCTTGTTAAATATTCAGGAACAGGAGCCTGAAGTTAAAATATGTGTAGCTTTAAATTGGCCACAGTGGCAATGTTTCTATAGAGAAGCTGGTAAATAATATAAATCACGAAATTTTCTCCTTGAGAAAGTCAGTTTGTTAGCATACCACTGGATCATAAATGCCACTGAGCACTTTGAAAGTACATTCAAAAGAAAAAGACTTTATTTTACTATGTTCCTTGAGTTATCCATGTTTAATATCATGTAAACTTGATTCTGTGTCTTTCCTTTTAAGAATATTCTAGCCTCATTGTGTTCTATAAAAGTTATGGTTATTTCTTGTTAAACATGTTGTTTAGTCTGTAGCTTCTTTTTAAAAATATATTTAATTTTTTTTTAATATTTTTATGTGTATATGTGTATTGCCTGCATGTAGGTAAATGTACCTGTGTTGTGCAATGTCCACACACAGAAGACGCTGTCAGATCCCCTGGAACTGGAGTTATGGACAATTGTTAGCTGTCATGTGGGTGCTGGGATTCGAATCCAGGTCTTCTGCAAGAACATTCAGTGTTCTTAACTGCTGAGCCATCTCTCCAGCCTCAGTCCACAGCTTCTTAAACACTAGCTTGTTTGTGTTTGACAACAGTGAAAGATTTCTATGTGTGCACTGGCTAAAATTCAATTCAAAGTCAAATATATAATCAATTCAAGGTGTTTTTGGCAGTTCCCACCTGTTTCATCATTTGATTTCATTATGCCTTGATTCCCAACATACATTCCCAGCACAACTTGCCCTTTGTCTGTGTGTGCCGTCATGCCAGTGAAGCAGCAATGGATACTGTTTAAAACAACTTGGATCTGATTTGAGAGTGTGTTAAAATTGCAGTATTTTGTTGTACATACAAAATCTGCTTTTTAGGATCATAATGGTTTTATTATAGAAAACAAAAGATTTTTAATGTTTTCTGGCCATCATTCCTCAATATGTAAAATTAGTAAATATTTGGATTGTATTAGAACGTGTGATCTTACAAACTGCTATTTGAGGAGCTGACTTGAGTTTTATACCAAAAAGTCTTTAAATGACTTCAGCTTGGGATTAGAACAGAATTTACAACAGTTTATGAAATGACTAAATTTGCTTCTGCCATTTTCTACTATGTATGTCTGTTAAAGAGCATCCTAAGAATTGAAAGATGCAAAATAAAAAATGTTAATCAGCATTTCAAAATATTGAAGATGTATCGCAGCATCAAATAGTCAGCCAAGATTTATTTTTGTCAAAACAAAAATAAAATAAAATAAAATAAAATAAATAAGCACAGTCTACTTGGTAAGCTCCAAGCCAGTGAAAGACCCTGTCTCAAACAAGGTGGACACCTGAAGAAAAACACCCACATTCTCTCAGCCTCCCAAAGTGCATATACAAATGCGCATGTTCACTCACATATACATAACCACCCCGAACATAAACATGCACACGTATGCACACACACAGTTATTTTTAAAAGAGGAGTTAGCAAAGCTTTAGACGAAAAAAGTGCAAAAAATAAGATTAGAGGATTCGTATATAAGATTAGAAAACTCTAATGTAAGATTAGAGGATTCAATATAAGGTTTGAAGATTTGTATATAAGTGTTCTCAGGTCTATGCATGTGTGTGTGTTAGCTGAGTAAAGGTAGAACCATGAAGGAATGGAAAGCCCTATGTTCTGAAAGACTGACCTGAATGTAAGGAGGTAGCGTAGTAGCTGGACTGTACTATAGTGATTCAGAGATGCCAAACCAGCGTCAAGGCACCCACTGAGCCTGTCATCTGCCACAGCTAAGAGATAAACTGCACTCACAATATTTAAGGGGAGTTATTTAATTCTAATGACCATAGGTCATGTGTTCATTTGATATGGTAGTTCTGACATGACACTAAAGGTAAATTTTCACCTTGACATACTCTGGAAGACAAATCAAAGATGTCATGCTTATCAGTTTGGCTTGTTTCAATGACTGATAATATGTGTAGTTGAAGTCTCCCAGCTTAATTTTCATTCTTATCAGGGTGAATTTCTAACTGTGTCAACAGCAGCATCTGTACCTACAGTGCTGAGAAGTAAAAGACATGATCTTGATGGTCTACCTAGATCAGCAGCATCAAACTGAATTCATTATATTTGCAAGGAAATGACATAAAGCGAGATAAATCTATATTTCAAAGGATTCTGAGTGTGGCTGTTGTGGGGGAGGTGGTGATGTGGAGACTTGCAAGCTTAGACTGTGAAAGGAACAGAGCTGTGTTTCTGAATATCACCATGGTTACAGTCTATAAAAATAATGAGGAGAGAAAAATAAGAGCTCTGGAGTTTGAACATTCTTTCCTCTCGGATTGGTTTTTATCTATTTGTCTGATAAAATGAAAAGATCCCTTGGATTATGATTATCTTGACAGAAAATACCAAAAGCAAATTATAATGTCCCCTTAATTCTCATTTCTAAGCATTCAAGATAGTCGGTGCTCTCTCCTTCCTCTAGATATGCATCTAAGCTTAACGAATCATTGTGAAATTTCAAGTGATCTTTTAATCTGACTCCTGAGCTACCATCAAAATTCAGTGATGACTTTATATCTTCCACCCACGCACTACTTCTTAGGCTCATTATCACTGATGCAATGACATCTTTCTTGAATTTTAATGCTCCTTGCATCCAGCTGTGGCCATTTTTTTCACTCATTGAATCTGATGGCGTTAAGCACAATAAGAAAGATGACTTAATGGATTTTAATGTTTACTGTCATTGAAATTCTTCTGCAATTTTCATTATCAAAGAAATCCCTGCTGAAACATTATTTCTACTTCCCAAATGCTTCTGGTAAGCAGAGATACAAGGCGATGCACTCCACACCAGCTGTGTCAATTTAATTGATAGAGAAACTAAGTGCCCATTCTCAGTTTATCTCTGCTAAAATGCTCTCCTTAATGATACAGGGTAAAAGGCATTATATTTTCACAATCTAATGAAAAGGAGTGGCGTATTTACAAGATTAGTATACTTATATAGCATGAAAACTATTTTTTAAAAAATTCCTCAATGTTAAAGAGTATATACTCAAAACCATAAACAGCATACCACTTTGACATGAGTTATTTTGAGCTGAGAGCAATTAATAACAAGCAGAGAAAAGCCCTCTACTGTCCCTCAATTGCCTAAGATTTGGACATAGACTCTCCTGAAGGTCCCCTGCACCTCCTATGCTAGGGTGGTTAGAATGACTTTTAGTCAGTGTATATGATTCTAGATTCTTAGTTCAAAGACACCCCAGAACAATTCTGAGTAGCAAACCTTACTATACAACCCTTATCCTCTTCCACCAATTTTTCTTAATATATTGTCTGACAGAAATTAAAAACCAGAGTGACTTTATCATATGGACTGAGAGCTCCTGATCTGCCTTCCACATGGGGTAGGGGCTGAGAACTCAGCAGGCTGCCTGAGAGTGCCTGGATCCAGCTTCTATGGGGTGGTAAGCTTCCTCAAAGGTTCCCCAATCGGACCATACCCAACCCTTAAACAGGGATTACATGAGGCCCCTTCCATGGCCCTAGGGTTAGACCCACCGTACTGTAGGGAAGAGACATTAGCAGACTGCCTGAGAGTGCCTGATCTGTCCTCCACTTGGAGTAGAGGCTGAGAGCTCAAAAGACCATTTGAGAGTGCCAAAATAAGGCCTCGCCTTAGTGAACTTCCCAAATTGTGCTCTGTGTACCCGTTAGTAGAGGTCCAAACCTTAGAAGAAAGCCTGAGTATACCTGACTAGAGCCTGACTTGGGCCTCTGTGGGAGGTTCTGAGTAGCTGATCTGACACCATCAGCTCCCTTCAAAATAAAATCTGAAATAACCTGAAACCTGGATCAACCAGCTTTGCATACCCCATAAGAGAACTTTACCCAAAGCAGACCAGTAATATAAACAGAAGGAAACTTCAACTCAATAAAGGAAGGCCTGAGTTTCATACCAGAATCACAAACAACAAAAGAAATCCACATGCCAAAATCGCAATGGAAAAATAGTAACAGGGAAAACCAAAACAGCATGTTTCCACCAAACTCCACCAGTCCTGTAGAAGAGGTCTACAAGAAGAACCCCCTAGAGATAACGCAGGACACAGAATTTAAATGAATAATCATAAACATGATCAAGGATTTCAATGAATTTAAAGAACACACAAACAAATCAAAGAAATAAAAGAAGATAGGGATAAACTTCTGACTGAATTCACAAGAGAGAGAAACATTGAAGAAAACTCGGGCTAGAATGACAAAGGAAGTGAAAAATTCAGTAAGCCAATTTGAAACAACAGGAGAAAGTGTCACGGATAGAAAGAATGAAATGGAAAACAGAATATCAACACTGGAGGATAAAGTTGAGGAACTGGCCTACTCAAGCAAAGATTATGAAAAAAATTAAAAAAACACAGGAATGGAATATGCAGGAGATGTGGGATACCATGAAAGACCAAATCTACATATCATAGACATAGAGTAAGAAGAATTTCAGGTTAACAGTACTGATCAGATCTTAAAAAGGATTATAGAAGAAAACTTTTCAAAATTAAAGATATCCCCATACAAATACAAGAAGCACATAGAACACCAAATAGACATGACCAGAAAAGAAACTCCCCACAGCATATCAGAGTAAAACCAGTAAATGCACAGAACAAAGAGAGAGTACTGAAAGTTTCAAAAGAAAAAAACAACTCCCATATAAAGGAAAACCCATCAAAATTACAGCTGACTTAGCAATACAAACTATGAAAGCCAGAAGAACCTGGACTAAGGTATTTCCAGTTCTAAATGACCATAGATGCCAACCCAGAATGCTTTACCCAGCAAAAAATATCTATTATAGTTGAAGGGGAAAGAAAAACCTTCCACAACATGAATAGGCTGAATGAATACATGTCCACAAAACCACCCTTCAAAGAATACTTGAAGAAATACAAAGAACAGAGAAAGGAACAACCATACCAAAGGGACAACAGAAAGGAACTAAATGAAGGTATAATTGTGGAAACACAAAATTAGAGAAAGAATGCAAATAGTAATCAAAATGATGGCAACCAATACACAATTTTCAATTATAACTTTAAATACCCATAGATTGAACACTCCAGTCAAAAGACACAAGCTAGTTGAATGGATTAAGAAACAAAATCCATCTTTTTGTTGTCTGCAAGAAACCCATCTCACTTTCAAGGACAGGCACTACCTTAAGGTGAAAGGATGGAAAAGAATATTTCAAGGAAATGGCACGAAGAAACAAGCAGGGGTTGTAATTCTGATAAAATAGGCTTCAAACTAAAACTAATTAGGAGAGCTAAAGAGGGCCACTTCGTTCTGATTAAAGGAACAGTTAACCAAGAAGATATTACAATCCTGAACATATATAAATCAAACTCTTGTGGACAAAAATTCATAAAAACACCACTACGGGACTTTAAGACACAGATTAACCCCATCTCAGGAATAGTAGGGGACTTCAATATCCCACTGTTTCCATTAGACAGGTCAAATGGACAAAAAATAGAGAGACATATGAATTAAATGATACCATACATCAAAAGGACTTAACAGACATCTACAGAATATTCCATGCAAGCACCAAAGAATACACTTTCTATTCAGCACCCCATGGAACTTTCTTGAAAATTGACCACATAATGGGGCACAAAACAAACATCATCAAAGACAAAAATATTGAAATAATTCCATGCATTCTATCAGACCACAATGCAATAAAGCTTATAATCAACACTGGAAAAAGCTCTAGTCACTACACGAACTCATAGAGATTAAACAACACACTCCTGAATGATGAGTGGATCAAAGGAGAAATTAATAAAGAAATAAAGGTATTCCTGGAATTCAATGAAAAGGATAATACAACACAACAAAACCTCTGGGACACTACAAAAGCAGTCCTAAAAGGGAAGTCTATAGCTCTAAGTGCCTACATTAAAACATCAGACAGAGCACAAATAAATGGCTTAACATTGCAACTCAAGACTCTGGAAAGGTAAGATCAAATGAAACCAAAACCCAGCAGAAGAGAAGAAATAACAAAATTCAGATAAAAAAGTAATGAAATAGAAACAAAGAAAACAATACAAAGACTCAATGAATCTAAAAGCTGGTTCTTTGAAAAGCTAAACAAGACAGACTCTTAGCCCAATTAACCAAAAGAAAGACAGAACAAATCCACATCAACAAAATCAGAGATGAAAGGGGGAACATCACAACAGAAACCCAAAAGATCCAGAACATTATAAGGGAATGCTTTAAGTATGTGAAAGATGTAATGAAATGTTTTTTTCTTAAAAAAAAGAGGAACTACTATAAATAAAGATTATAACAATTAAAAAAATAACCTCTACTAAATTTGAAAATCCAAAAGAAATGGATGAATATCTAAAATCATGGGAACCAACAAAGTAAAACCAAGAAGAAGTCAACAGTTTAAACAGACTCATAATATATAAGGAAATCAAAACAGTAATACAAACTGCCCCCCCCAAATAAAAACAATCCAGGCTCAAAGGGATTTACAGAAGAATTCTATCAGATATTTAAAGAAGACCTCTAACCAATACTACTTAAATTAGTCAAAATGATACAGAAAGAGAACTCCCAAATTCTTTTGTGAAGCCACTGTCACTCTAATACCAAAACCAGGTGGAGACACAACCCCCCCAAAAAACCTTATAGACCCACATAATTAATGAACATAGGTGCAAAAATTCCCAACAAAATATTTATAAACAACACACAGAAGTACATGAAAAAGATCATGCACCATGATCAAGAGATGCAGAGATGCTTTAATATACACAAGTCAGTAAGCATCATCAGTCATATAAATGGACTCAAAGACAAGAACAACATCATCTCAATAGATGCAGAAAAAGCTTTTGACAAAATTCAGCATGTATTCATGATAAAAGTCATAAAGGGAATTGGACAGGAGGGAACATACCTCAACATAATTAAAGCTGGATACAACAAACACACATCCAACATCATTCTATATGGAAAAAAACTGGAAGTATTCCCACTAAAATCAGGAACCAGACAGGATGTCCACTATCTCTACTCCTTTTCAATACAATGTTTGGAACCTTTGCTAAAGCAATAAGACAAGAGAAGGAAATTAAAGGAGTAATAATTAGAAGAGGTCAAATTATACCTTTTTGAAGATATTATACTCAGTATAGTGGCAGGTGACAAAATTAATCTACAAAACTCAGTAGCCTTTCTATATACCAATAACAAGCAATTGGAGAAAGAGTACAGGGAAACCCTCTCATTCACAATAGCCACAAAAAACAAAACAAAACTTAGAATAAACCTCAACAAAGACATCAGAGATCTCTACAATGAAAAGTTTAAACCTTTAAATAAAGAAAACGAGAAAGAAACCAGAAGATGGAAATACCTCCTATGCTCATGGATTAGAAGAATTAATGCTGTGAAGATGACCATCCTATCAAAATCAATATATAGATTCGGTGCAATCCCAATAAAATTGCCCATGACATACTTCACAGAATTAGAAAAACCATCCTTAAATTTGTATGGAAGCACAAAAGACCCCAGATAACCAAAACAACTCTGAGCATAAAGAGCAATGCTTAAGATCTCAAAGATACCAGATCTCAAAGTATACTGCAAAGCTGAGTCATAAAAACAGCATGATACTGGCCCAAAAATAGACACATGGATCAATGGAACATTATTAAAGACCCAAACTCGAGTACATGCAATTTGAGCCACCTGATAGTTGACAAAAGTGCCAAGAACACCCAATGGAGGAAAGACAGCATTTTCAACAAATAATGCTGGCAAAACTGGATCTCCACCTGTAGAAGAATGAAATGAGATCCTTATCTTTCACCTTGCACAAAAGTCAACTCCAACTGGATCAAAGACTCCAATATGAAACTTGAAACTCTGAAACTATTAGAAGAAAACATTAACAGTAACCTACAAGACGTAGGTGTAGGAAGGCCTTTCTAAATCCAACACCAGTTGCTCAAGAATTAAGGTCAACAATCAACAAGTGGGACTTCATTAAACTAAAATGCTTCTTTACAGCAAAAGAAAAAAATCAAGAAGGTAAATAGAAAACCCACAGAGTGGGAAAAAATCTTCACCAGTGACACATGTGACAGAGATTTAACTATCAAAATATATAAAGAACTCAAACTACAAAGAACCAAGGAAACAAATGACCCAATTAAAAGATGGGCTAAAGAGCTAAAGATTTCTCAAGGGAAAAAATAAAGATGGCTAAGAAACATCTTAAAAGTGTTCAACATTGTTAGTAATTAGGGAAATGCAAATTAAAACCACCTTACTCCAGTCAGAACAAATGATACAAAACGCTGGCGAGGATGTGGAGAAAGGAGAATGCTCTTTCACTGCTGGTAGGATTGCAAACTCCCGCAACCCCTATGGAAAGCAGTGTCGAGAACTTATAACTCAAAATGAACCTACCATATGACCCAGTTATACCACTCCTTGGCATGTTCCCAAAGGACTCATCCCTTTGCTGAGACACTTGTACAACCATGTTTGTTGCTGCTCTTTTCACAATAGCTAAGAGATGGAAGGACCCTAAGTGCCCCTCAACTGAGGAGTGGTTAATGAAAATATGGTACATTTATACAATGCACTTCTACTCAGCAGTAATGAAAGATGAAATCATTATTCCACAAAAGTTGAGCCCATGTTGGCAAATCCTTTGGTCTTTGATTTCTTATTCTTATTTCCCCCCTTAAACTTCATTGTATAGATATTTTTACGTAACATGTTTCAAGTTATTTCTGGAAAAATGGAAAAATGTGTTTAAAATACCTCTCTTTGAATAATTAAAAAATAATAATAAAGAAGAAATTACGACCCGCCCCCAAAGCATAAGCTGTGGCTGGAAATTGAGCAAGAATAATTCACTTTTTAGTCAGAATAGAAAAAAATAAGTTTCTTTAATAGACTGAAAGAGAGTAACAGACATGGCAGTAAGATAACGTCACATGTCGTGAGTATGGTCACGGTCTACAGGGGTTTTCATTTTGTAGGTGTGTCTTCAGAAGGTTTTTGCATTCAATTACTACCATGCAACTGAGAGCAGTTGTGATTAGTCTATATTCTGCCTTTTGTTTACAGGGAGACGCTATCCATGCAATTTTCCAAGTTCTTATCTTGCCATTCTTAACTATGCAAATGAGAGAAGATTTGCATTATTGGGTTGTATTTAATTATTGACTGCAGTTGGATGTGATAGAGTGGTATCCTTGCCTGGTCCTTCTGTTTGAGGGCTAAGAAGATGGGGAACTTTCTGGACTAGGATTATATTGGGGACCCATTTTCTTTTTGATCTCTCAGCATTCCCTGCACATAAAAACTTTCTCTTTTGTTCCTTTTTAAAATGGTAATATAAGCCACTGGATGTAACAACTTTTTTTAGACTTTTTTTTTTCTATTAAGACCTCCATAAGCAGGGTTAATATACTGTTTCTCCTGTTAACTCTCTTTAATTTACCTTGCAAATTTGCAGTCTCGGGCACAGAACTAGGAGAACAGAGGAAAAAATTTGCCTTCCTTACAATATCTATCTCTTTTAGTGAAGTCAACAAGGAAATGTTAAGTTGAATATTGATATGCTTTTGGAAAAGGCTTAAAATAACTTCTTTGGTTACTTTGTGCCCTAACATAGGCATTTTTAGCAAATGTTTAATAACAATTGGTATGAAACACAAATTCATAAAAATCCAATTACATGAAAACATTTTTTCATAAGTGCTATGAGCTTTGCTGTAAGTATTACTTGTTTATTCTCCAGTGCACTGTTCATTACTGCTCAGTATAAATGTTAGTTGCCATGTTAAGACTCATTTTACTCACTGCATGACAGAATACAATTAGTAGAGGGCTAGGTTTTGCTAGAGAAAAAACTTGATTAAGATGATTAAGCTGGACTACTGTCCAAAGATATTCTTAGGTAACAATACAAAGAAAGAGTTTAGATAAGATTTTTTTTAAGGGAGTGTGTTTTTAGCCTTATGTTGGTGGGTGCTAGAATAGTCATTCATCTTTCAGTGGTCCATTTTTTTCTGTATATTTTGATGTTATCTCAAAGTAACCAAATAGATTCTATAAATTTAAAGAGAGAATACTAATTAGGAGTTTTCATGGTCAGTATTTTTTCTAGCTCCTTCTTGGAATATCTGGAAGTAGCATCTAATATTTTAACCATTCGAATGGAACTTTTCTTTCAAATTTTGAATGCTTAGCAATAAGAAACAAGCTTGAATAGGACAAGTTAATGCGTTAGTTGGCTTCATGTTCACTGTCTCTGGGTGTAGGCAAGGAGTGTGCTGTATATTTAAGTATTTGGGAGGTCTTCTTTTCTGCCTGAATATATTTTTAAGGTATTCCAAAAACACAATATTTGAAATCCCCTTTTTCTTCTTTTGAGATAGAGATTTTTATGCATCCCAATGCACTCTCAAATTAATGTTTTTCACACACTGGGCCCCCCTGAGTGCTGGAATTAGAGATGTGAGCCTCCATGCTGGGATGAAATTATTTTTAATGTGAGATAAAAATAACTTTCATTTTGGAAACCTGTGGTATTCTCGCAAGTTTTGGAATTTAAATATCTGTGTTTAGGAATGTATGTATGTGTCAATACGCATGGGTACATATGAGTATATGTATTTGAATGGGATTGTATGTGTGTGTGTGTGTGCATGTGTGTGTATGTATGAACTCATTGTATTTCAATTTTTTTATATTACCAAGTTAAATAAATGCAACACTTTATTCAATGTACATACTTCGAATGAAATTTTCTCTTCGTCTTCCTGATAATTCTTCTTTGAAAAATTTATTTTTATTTTATGTGTATGATGTTTGCCTGCATATATTTAAGTGCACCACATTTATGCATTGCCTTGGGAAGCCAGATGAGGCTGTTAGAGCTCCTGAAATTGACTTCCATTTGGTTTCTGGGGTTGAACCCCAGTCTTCTGGAAGAGCAACAAGTGCTCTTAAGCTCTGAGCCATCTCTCCAGCACTGTTTTAGATTCTTAAGGATATCACTTCTCTGACATTAGTCAAACATACATTTGTTATTGAGGCAGAAAATTGTGTTTTAAATAATGTGCTTTATGGATGAATAATAAAAATTAATTAAAAAAATTTTAAATATTAATAAAATTTTAAAGCTTAAAGATTACTTAAAAACATGATAGTTACCTTCTTTTACTTAGGATTTTGAATGTCATTGCAAACATTTAAGAAAATTTCCATGCTAGGCATGGTGGCACATACCTTTAATTCCAGCCCTTGGGAGGCAGAGGCAGGCAGATCTCTGTGAGATTGAGGCCACCCTGGTCCTCATAGTGACTTCCAGGTGGGCTGAGGCTAAGGAGACCCTGTCAAAGAAACAAAACCAAAAACAAAACAATAAAAAAGAAAGAAAGAAAATTTTCAATTCTCTGGCTTTTGTAACACATCCTCTTTTTTTCTAACCACGAAGAATATAGCGAAAATATCTTTCAAGCTTTTCTTGTTTTATTTTGAGAAGAATCTTCTATCCCATCACATGTCTTTCCAGTGTCTAACACAATCATACTACAGTAATAAAAAAATCTTGCTATCCAATATTGATACTTACTAATAATACCATTTTCCCCATAATCACATTCATATTTAGTCAGTTTCATTGTGTCCTCATGGCTATTCCTTATTCATCCCATTATCTGTCCACTGGATCATTATCAAAGTTCTCTAGATTATTTTAATCTTACAGAGGTTCTCAAACTATTTCTTTAATCTTAAAGGTTTCGAAAATTACGGGACTGGTTGATTTTCATAAATAAAAGCTTTCAACGTGGATAGAAATCAAAATCATGGAGTTTCCTTAATACTTTTTCCTTCCATTAATATGACTGATAATTCCATAATTTTTAATTATAAATAGAAAGCTTGAGTTCTGTCTAGGCATTGATGAGGAACTACTGAAATGATGTAGACAGAAGAAGACCAGGATCAAATTTACATTTTGTATTTATTACCTTTAAATGCACAAAATGTGTTGAAAGAAGAGGGAAATGGTAAGGGATAATCATTTATATTAATGGAAGGAGAAAGCTTTCATTTATCAAAATCAGTCTAAGATATCAAAATATGGTTCTGATTTAGGATACTATTGTTTGCTTATTTCTGATTTTTTTCAATTCAAAATCGAAAAGAGAATCTAAGAATTGTATTTCTTGGTAACTCCAATAAAATATAGGCATCATTATTACAGCCAAGAGGAAAGGAATTATAATGTAGGTAAGTCATTTTATAGATTCAGTGGCTTGCTCTGCAGCTCTGAAATCAAAGCTTATTTATCCTTTAATCAGGGAGTTCATTTGATTGAACTGACAATGTCTTTGCAGACATACTTTAGATATTTTTGAAGGGATTTTAGAATGAAGGGCTATGCAGAGTCCAGTATAAAAGTCTCCTCCTTTGAGTCTTCAATTGTTTGCCTTCCTAGTCCCAAAGACCTTATATTGCACAATAAATCTAACCTATAATGTTTTTTCAATTTAAGAGGTAAAGTTGCTAAAGGAATTCAGAGACACATAGAAACTTTGTGTCATATCGGTATAATTCTACCTATGTTGCAATGAAAATTAATTGATAGACAATATCCCAAGTTCAGCTCTTCCATTCTCCCTGTTCAATGCACAAGAGATCCTGACCTCTACAGGCTGGATTTCACAGGCTCTCCTGTTGGCTGCCTTCATCAATGGGAAGCATGGCATCAGACTGAAAAGTGGGAGGTAAGAAGCCAGGGTATTTACCCTTCTCTCTCTAACTCAATGTGTGTCATAGTAGCGATTGCTTTGAGTCTTCAGTTCCTACTGTACAGATTCATCATGAACCAGCTACTTCCGCTGACTCAGGACTCTACTCATACTGCCTGTTCTTCCAGCCTCTACGCAATACCAAAGTCCTCCTCCTACTAACCCCTGTGATGACATTATCTCACAACCTTCTCTTTGTCTTTTCTGAGCTTCTTTTTTTCTCTATAACCCATTTTCTTTATTAGCGTTTCCAATTTTAAAGCCTTGATTGTTTTTTTTTTTTTTTTCCTTTTTGGACTCTGATTCATGTGAGGTAGGGCTTGAGTTAATCAACTTGAATTAAATAGTCATTATCATTGATACAAATGATCAAGTTAAAGTTGCCACTCCAGAAAAAGGATTTCTAGGTGATGTAAAAACAAACAAAAGAGCCAAAACTAAAACACCTTCCATAGACAAACATGGAATTTACCTTAGAATAATAATAAACACTGTGCCAGCTGTATTACCAAACTAGGTTTTTTTTTCCCTCTACAGATTTTGCCACAACTTGCCTTCACCCACTTAAATAAGTTTAAATTTTAGATACTCCATGTTTTTCTAAATTAACTTTTCTAGGACATTCTTAAGAAAAATAATTTTAATTTTTTCTATATTTCAGAGGCTTCTTCATAAGAATTGCAAAATAGGCTGGGTCATTGAAAAGTTGAAATTTTAAGCATTTTTTTTTCTAAAGCATCCACAAAAAGATTATTTCCTTCATATTTTAAGTCCATCCTGTCATTAACATTGATGTGAATCTCCATTTGTAAAATCCTGCCATAATATAAAAGGCTGTCCAGCAGCCAATATGTTCATTGAAATGACAAGGCATTTGTTTCAAAACAGGAGAAACTGCATTTCTGCTCTTGAGGAGTACCATTACTGCACCCCAAGAGCATCATATATATGTATATGAACACCTACTAAAGAGTAAAATAAATCAAATAAAGACACTTATGTCAAGGACAATGAAGGGAGTTTAAGCGAAGCTTTCAGGCCAAAGGAGCAAACTATTGCTTCCATCATTTGCCCAACTTTCTTTCCAAGGTTCCAAACAGACCAGCCCGGTGCCCTGTGCGTGGAATACTGAAGCTAAGCCACACAACGCTCAATTCTGACCTGCCTGTTGGTGTAGACCTTTTGGAAAGAACCAAAATAATATCAGTAAAAGTTTTATTTAAAATGTCAATAAAATATCCCAGACATCCTGGATCTCTGAAGGAAGACCACATTTTAACGAGTTTTACCAGAGCATGCCATTAATATCCACATAGCTTCAGAAACGGTTCCTCCTGATGTGTCTTGTATATCCATGGTGATTACTTGGGCAATTTGGACTATATCAAGAGAGTTCGAATAACAATTAGGGAAGAAAGTCATTTGCAGGAAGACATGGGAGGAAGGGACAGTTGCAAGGATCTCTAGAGATAAGTATCACGAAGTGAGTAAAAATATTAACTGAGTAAATGAATAAAAAAAATGAACATCAAGGAAGAGAAGCAAAAATAGACTGCAACAAAATTTCTTGGAGTGACTGAATACTTTTGTAGCACTTTTAAGGAAGTTTCATAAAATGGTTGGCACATGAATTATGAATTTCAGAATGCAGAGTATAAAATGTGAGAAGGAGACAAGGCATTCAGTGAGAGAAAAGAACATAAGCCTGGGTTGGAGAGATGGCTCAGCAGTTAAGAACCTTGGCTGTTCTTGCAGAAGACCCGGGTTCAAATCCCAGCACCCACATGGCAGCTAACAACTGTCCATAACTCCAGTTCCAGGGAATCCGACAGCATCTTCTGTCCTCTGCGGGCAATGCATGACACAGGTGCATTTACCTACATGCAGGAAATACACGCATACACATAAAATAAAAATAAATAAAATAAAATAATAAAATATTTTTTAAAAAGGACATAAACAAGAGCATAGAAATTAGAGACAGGAAGGTGACAGGGTGCAACAAGTAGCACATTATTTTTATTTTTTAATATTTTATTTAGGTTTTCTGTATTTTGTATAATAGATCTTAATTATCTTTATACTCGCTTCCCCACTGGCACCCTCCCGTAGCCTCCTCACTGGATTTCATGCATTCTGTCATATATGTTAAGTCCTATTCTGTCAAGCATTTATATCCAGATGTTCCTCTGTGCAAGATCATCCACTGGAGTCTAGTCTGCCTATCTAGAGTCACTCCCTAAAAGAAGATCTACTCTCCCTGATCCCACAGTAATCAGTTGCCAGTAGTTCATATGCTAGGGTTGAGGCCTGCTGCCCATTTCCCCAGTTCTATGCTGGGTTTTTGTCTGATTGAGTTGGCATTGGTCTTATGCATGCTGTCACCATTGTTGCAAGTTCATATGAGCAAGTTCCCAGAACCCTGAAAACATCTGTTCCCTTACGTCCATGCTCCAACCCTGGTTCTTACAATCTCTCCACCCCCTTTTCCCAGTGGTCCCTGAGCAATGGGTAGGTGAGGTTCAATATAAGAGTTATACCTAGGGACACATACTCTGCAGTCTCTTATTTTCTACACTTTGGTCAGTTGTGGACTTCTCTTTGCATCACATTCGGCTGTATAAAGAAGCTTTGTTGTTGAGAGTTGAAGGATGCATTAGTATTCTCTTCTACCTCCTGTTCCAGTATGTTCCATGAGCCTTACGTGTTGAGGTTCCACTGTAGATGTGTCACTTAAGGCCTGGCATCTCTCAGATGTATATTCTGTGTGTGTGACCAGTTGTAGAACTCTGTAATACCTTCCATCTCTTGCAAAAAGAAACTTCTTTGATGAGTGAAGTACGGTAGACTTGTCTGCAAATATAAGAATCCATAGTTAGCATACAGTAAGAAATTTCATTTGTCTAGGGAGATGACAGAGATAGGGTTTTCTCTAGGATATGTGACCTCTCTAACCATATGTATTTGTCTATATTTACAGTGCCACTCAGGAGATCTCGCCCACTGAGAAGGATTTAAGTCCAATTAGATAGCTATTGATTACCCCCCCCAAGACAAAAGTGACACTACTGTACCAATAGAGATAGTTTGCTGTGCCAATCATTGAGGTTATTAGGCTTTACACTTGGGTTGGACCACTGATTGATTTTTATCCTTTAACAGCTTGCATAGCATCCTCTAGAACTATGAGAGCTAGGCTTCAGGAAAGAGCCTTCTAGGTCAGTCAGATCCAGAGCCACTGTTCCAAGTCCTGTGTTGGAAGTATGTCCAGTCTTCAGCAAAAGGAACTTGGCTTCAAGTTCTGGGAGGTAATCAAGGGCTGTGGCAATAGCCTGTGTTATTCAAGTCTCTTGGACTACCTTGACCAACAACTCAGAGGGAGTTTTCTTCTGTCTGGCACTGTGGTCCTTATTACATAGCCTTCAGGTATACACATGCACTCATGTTCAGATATTGTATATGTATTTTTCAGGGACATTTTGAGTTAATAAAGTTTCTTCTAACTTTTCATACCACCTACATTTATTTATCTCTCCTCTCTCTCTTCTTGTCTAACCTCCTGCTTCCTTCCACAGTTTAAGTACTCCAATTTCCTCCATTTCCCCCTTGATAATACCAGACTCTATTATCCCTCCTCTCCCCCTTTACCTCCATGGTTCCTTGTATGTCCTTTCTTTCTCCCTTCCTAGTTGAATACCCCCATTATCCTCCATTTCCCCCATGGTAACATCTGTTTCCTACTATCTCGCTCTCTTGGGCTTTTTATATTCCTTTATCTCCGTGCTTCCTTTACTTTTCCTGGCTCCTACTGTCTCATCAAATATACACTCACATAGAAGGGATTTGCGCTAAGGTCCACAAATGAGGGACATATGTCATTTGCTTTTCTGAGTTTGTGTTAATTTAGTATAAGATTAATAATCTGTTTATTAATTTCATTCTTAATAAAGTAAATTGTAATTTGCTGCTGTTACCAAGAGGTGGCAAAGTTAACTTTCACGACAGTAGTTTTGAAGCACTTAACTGATTCTAGACCATCCCTCTGATTTCATTCCAGTCTGTCTCAACATAAACATACAACATACAATATAACTCTGAGCACAAGCAACATTGAAGATTTTAGAACTGCATGTTGATCTCTGTTCTTGGCAAGATTATAGCATCACAGCTTGCAATATTGTGAATCATAGCCTGCCTTTTCATTTTATTCTTTATTTAGTCCTATAATTATCTAAATGAGCTTTGAAATTATGAGTTAAAGCTTCAGACTAGTCTCTGACTCTGCTATTCCAAGTATAAATTTGGTTCACTCCTTTACATGCCTAAAAGAAAAGAGCAATGTAATTTTGAAGACAGAGTTCAAATTCACATCACTTACCTTTCGCCCTTATATCCTTATACCCTGGGAACAACCACAGTCATGAAACTGATGTGATATTTTTATGTGTATTTCTGTTAGTTATGTTCATTTATTAATACCTTCCAAACAAACTCCAGCAAGAAAATCCCTATATCCAGCAGGATCCATAGGAAATTATTCATATTTTGTGCATAAATCTGAACATATTTAGTACAGATGGTTTAAGAAAAGTATTCTAAATTCATGATTTGTTAAATATAAGGAACCCAGGGTCATGGACAGCCTGCTGTGTTTGAATAAATTAAGCATATTTCAGTGATGGGGGTTGTGCATCATAGGACAGTGTAGAGTACTTCAACACGAAGGCATTAAAAACTATTAGGAACAGATTTGGAACCGTGTTAAGCTAGTTACATTAGGATTTACATGAGACTCTTCTCTGAATTGCTGTTAGGGAATAAGCACTATTATTGAAAATCTTAACAAATCGTACTGAAAATGAGGCAAGAACAGAACAAGGCTAAATCTTTAGTCAACAGCAAAGCAAGTCACTCATTTTACCGAGGTCAGGGAATGTCGCTGATTTGGACAGTGTTCCTAGTGTGCCTTTGTTTAACATTAATTCAGTATTACTTTTAATTTAGCATCAATGATTACAAAGTAGTGTTGTCTGATACGGGCATTGATGTTCTGTGAGATTGTTTTGTTCGGTAAATGAATGTGAAGGCCATCTTACAAATCTTGTTAAGGTGACTTCCAGGACAGCTCCTGTTTCATAAGATTTCAAGAGCTTCTCCTTTCAAATATCCATCCATTTATATAAATATGCACATTCATATGTGTTATTTATTCTATATATGATTTGAACAGTTTTGTGTTTAAATGTATATAATATATATGCTTATTCCTTAACTTGCTTTTAAAAATTAATCTCTGATGTTTCTATTAATAGATTCAATAGGATGGACATTTCAAATTTGAGAAGTTTGTCAAGTTGTTTCCTAAAGCTAATTATATATATATGGATTTGTATTGTTGGAGAGTTTTTGTCTTTCAACAGCTTTGAACTGCACTTGCTGTCAAATAGGAAATGTTCTGGTCTTCTTGACATGCAGCAGACTCTTGTTACTTTAATCTGAGTTTTTGTATTTACTATGGTACCTGAATATTTAATGAATCTTTTTTGCAACTCATTTCCATTTTTGTGCATCATTTGTGTATATTACACAGTCATTTTTCTGTTGAATTGTGAGTCTTTTGCTTTTTGAACTGTGGTGTGTTTTTAATGCATACCAATGATTTGAACACAAATTGTATGTATAGTCTGTGAATTATCTTCTTCAAATTGTGATGGTAAATTCTTATTAAGGATATTGAAATTTAAATGATATAAAATATGGTAATCTTTTTCATTAGTGATGACATAAACTTTTCACTTTAATTATCTTCTAAGTTTTGTGAAACTTCGTTTTGTTTCGTATTTTTAGACAAGGTCTCCCTGTAGTCCCAGCTAGCCTGGAACTCTATAGATCAGGCTAGTCATGATCTCACAGAGATCTGCCTCTCTGTGCCTCCTGAGCATGGGAATTAAGGATGTGCAACACCAGGTTTAGCTTGACTTATTTTTACTCTTTTTTTTTTTAATTTAAAATTTTCCAATTTCTGGAGCTGGGGAGATGGCTTAGCAGTTGAGAGTACTGGCTACTCTTGTAGAAGACCAGGGTTTGAATCCCAGCACCCACCTTGTGGCTACCAACCATCTGTAACTCCATTTCCAGGGGATCTGATGCTGTCTTCTTTCCTCTACAGGCATTGCACGACACAGGTGGACTTACATACAAGCAGGCAATACACTCATACACATAAAATTAAAATAAAATTTAAAAATTTAAAAATAAATTTGCAAATTTCATACACTTCGAATTTCATATAATGTATTTTAATCATATTTAGAGCCCCTTCTCTATCTGTCCTTACTATCTCCCACCCAATTTCATGTACTCATATATATATATATATATATATATATATATATGCACTATATATATTTGTTCTCTCTCTCTTTATTTATATATATAGTGAAATTTGTGTCCCAAATGCCCTATGGTGTGGGTTTCTCCACTGAAGCCTAACCACCCTATCATACCAGCAGCCATCATTGCCCAATAACTCCTCAGGTAGAGCTTTGGATTCTTACCCAGTTCCTCAGGTCTAAGATGGGATTTTGTCTGGCTTAAACTTGCACGGTGCTTGTGCATGCTGTCACCATTGCTGTGATTCACATCAGTAACTGACCACTTTTGGCTCTTACAGTCTTTCTACTTCCTCTTCCACAATGATCCCTGGGCCTTGGGAGACAGAAATTTGATGTTAAGTGTCCTATTCAGGGATATGCATTCTGCAACTTGCTGTTCTCTGTATGTTGACCGATTGTGATTTTCTGTGTTAATCACCATCTGCTGTATCTTGAAAGTTGAGAGATGGATTTATTTATGAGTATAGCAATAAGTCAATATGAGTCAGTTTAATACTGTATCTACTTAACAGAATAATAATATTAGGTTCTCCCCTATGGTCTGTGGCTTGTCTAGTTGCAGGTTTTTAGGCCTGATAGCTAAGTCAAGTATGTGCTCCATCCTATAAAGCAGACCTTAAATCAAATTAGAAAGTAGTTGGTTACTCCCAAGATATGTATGCCACTATTTCACCAGTCACATATCTTGCCAGCCAGTTGTAGCTTGTGAAATTCACACCTGGATAAGGTTGATGATTAATTTTCTCTCCAGGCATTATACATGGCACCATGTAGCACTATGAAAACTAGCCAGTAGAGATGAGGCTTTGAAGTCAGCACCAGCTTGATCAGCTTGATTTCCCCTTGCTTGTTCTACAGCTCATGTATGTAATGTCCTCAGCAATAGGATCTTATTGTGAAGTTCTGGTTTTTAATCAAGAACAGGGGCAATGACTGGCATTGTTTGAAGTTCTGTGGGACCACTGGTCAACAGCTTCCAAAGGAATCCATTCCTGCCATTGGGTTTTTACTTTGCTAGCTGACTTTTTATTTTTCATAGTAGGATTTAAGTGGCCTGGTATTGGTTTTACTTTTTGTTGACCTTTTTGTTGTGTTTTTTACCTTTTTCTTTTACTCTTTTTCATTTATTTAATTAATTAGTTATTTACTCATTTATTTATTATTAAGATGAAGTCTCATGGAACCCAGACTGGCCTCCAACTCACTGTGTAGCTGAGGATAACTTTGAAATCCTGATATTTTTGCCTCTTTCCCAACCATGTACCACCACACCTTGCTCTGATTTTGAGCATGAGGAAGGAGGGATACAGGGAACTATTGGGAGGGGGAGGGAGGGAGAGAGAGAGAGGTTGAGATTGAGATTTGGGGGTAGAAACATTAAAAAACAATTTGCAATATCACTAATGAATTTCTTGATTTTTTTCTTTTTTAATTTAAAATTTTTAAATTGAATTTTGTGATTTTCATACAATACAATTTGATGCACCTTCCCTTATTGCTCCTCAACCAATCTAATGCACTCTATCATATATATATTATGCATTTATACACGTCCCATAGAGTCTACTTTGTGTGGGTCCATCCACTGGAGTCTGATTTATCTATCAAGAGTTCTATCCTTGAAAGATGTGATCTCTCCCCAATCCCAAAAGTCATAATTTGCCAAAATTTCCTTAGATTGGATTGGAGTTTCTTACTCACTTCTTCATGTCTATGGCAGGTTTTGCTGGTTTGAGTTTGTGTGGGACGTGTAAATGCTCTCACCATTGCTGTGAGTTTATATGAGTAACTGACCAGCTGTCTGGAAGACTCTACTTCCTTGTGGTCATCTACCGTCTCTGGTTCTTACAATCTCCCTGCCCTCTTTGTTGCAATGTTTTTCCCTTACTGACTTCTAATGTTATTTTAGCCTGAGTCTGTTTTCCGTATATAGAAAGGATAGCATTTCTAGACTATATTTTCTTACAATCTTCAGCTTGTTTATCCCTACGGTAATACCATACTGATTAGATTAGAATTTTGTTTTTTCTTCAAAGTTGATTTAATTATTTGTGGCTCTTTATATTAGTATTTTACTTTATGTCAATCATATTACATTACTTGGGATACTGTCAGAAACTCAGTTAGAATTGCTATTAGTTTATGCAGTTATGGGGTAAGTATCCAACTTTATAGATTGGGACTTTAGATTTTCTAAAAACCATTGTAAATTTTTTAGATGTAGCCCAAAGCGCAGCATAGATTATTGTTATTAAAATGTTGAAAGTAATTTTTGTTTTCAAATATTGATATTTCTCGTGTTTGATAACATACTATATATATACATATATACTTTTATATTTTCTATAACAGAGTAATGGTCTTTGTGAGTGACATAAACTTGGTTATTTTGCAATTCTCATCTTCCAAATATCTGTTTTATATAACAGTAGCTACATTCTAGTATATTTTTGAACTACAGGAAATGCTTTACATGATTCATTCTGGAGTGTACAATGTTCTATAAATTCTTAGTAGAAAAAAATCTTTTTTTTTTCAGAGAGAGAGAGAGAGAGAGAGAGAGGGAGAGAGAGAGAGAGAGAGAGAGAGAAACCCTGTAGTCCCCGCTTGCTTGGAACTCACTGTGTAGATTAGGTTGGCATTGATCTCTCAGAGATAAGCCTGCCTTTGCCACTTGAGTGCTGGGATTAAACGCATGCACTTCTACACCTGACTTTTTGTATATAATCTGTTAATAGCTTAGGATAACATAATCTACTTCTAATTTCCTTAACTTTTTCATAAATGCAACTAGAATTTATTGTTATATTTATTGTTTCTTTGTTTCTTTTCACCTTTTTCCCATTTCATTTGCTTCTAGTATTATACCTTTTAAGTTTATCAAGATTAAGTTCAAAGTTTACTTGGAGACAGGGTCATTACAACAGCATTTATTTTGATGTATGATAATTTGCCTTCACTTCTGTCGTTTTTGTTTTTGTTCTGGGTTTTGTCTTTGCTTTTTTCTCTCTTTTTCCATATTTCATTTTATTGACCTAATATTTTCCCTGAAATTTTGGACCTTTATTCATTCTAAACATACTCCAACACACAAATCTTAACCCTTTACATTTAAAATTTTTTATTATTTATTTTTATTTTATGTGTATGAGTGTTATGTTTGCATGTATGTCAGTGCACAAGTGTCATGCAATGCCTGCGGAGGACAGAGAGGGTGTTGAATCTCTTGGAACAGGAGTTAAACAAGGTTGTTAGCCATCATGTGGGTACTAGGATTCGAACCTGGTTCTTCTGCAAAAACAGCCACTGCTCTTATCCACTGATCCACCTCTCTAGCACCTCCTTTACATTTTTAACATGTACAACTCACTTGAGAGTCTTAATCAGTATTTCCATTTTATCCTCAGCCATGAATAGATTTGTGGTCAATGTCATGTTCCTATCAAACATCCATGTTTTATTTCTCAGTTAGGTTCTGGACATTGTAAACTCATCTAGTAATACATAGATATTTAACTGCCCCTCACTTTATAAAGACAATTTGGCTGGCGTTAAAATTCTTGTTGGATAGTTATCTCTCAGCATTTTAAGGGTATTTTTCTAGTTTCGATTTTACCATTTTTTCTGGCTTTTCACATATTTTGGTCTAACTGCAATGCTCTTGTAGATATTGTGAATTTTTCCTTTAGCTGCTTTTGAAGTCTTCCTCTTCATTTGATATTCAATAATATCAGTTAAAAATATTTTATTAATGTTGTTAAAGATACATAGTGCTTATGGGATCTCAGCTTTGTGCCTTTCATTACTATGTGAAAACATAACCCTCAGCAACTCTAGCTCCCGGGGATCTGTCACCCTTTTGATATTATCTTAATTTGGTCTCTTCATCATCTCAGCTTGTAACTTCCATTAAATACAGACAAAATATCTCTTAACTACTCTCGTCTTTCTTAAGGTTGATTTTATGTTTCAGATACTAATCACTTAATATTCCCTGTACAAATGGATTTTTAAATAACACCTTTGAAGTAAAAGGACAAAGCATTAATATATAAATATGCAAGTTATAAATAGATGATCTGCTTAATTTTATGAAAGCATACATGTGTGTATCCACAATCCATATTAAAGACTTAGAACTCTGAGTGTATTCCCTCATATCTTATAATCTTTAATATGCCCGTATTTCTATTACCATTATGGCTTTTTGTACTTTTAACTTAATGTAATCATAAAATATGTATTATTCAGTATCTGGGTTCTCATTACTTAACATTACCCTCATGAGACTCTATTTTGTTCCATAGCCTGATATGTGTTTACTGTATTTTATTGTATGATTATACCACAGTTCATTTTCCATTCTAACAATAATGGATTTAGGTGCTACTTCCTGGATTAGGTAGAAAGAGCACTACTTTGAACAATGCTGAAATACAAACATAAATTGTAAAATGTATATTCCTTAAGGGTAGAACTGCTGAATCTGACTGTTTAGATATATTCAAACTTACCTAATTCTAAAGATTTTTCGATTAAAATTCACAATAGTCATCTGTGAGGGTTCCAGTTGCTTAGTATCCATGTACACACACTATTTATCCATCTCTTTCATTTGGCCAGTCTGTCTCAAATATCATCTTAGTTTGCAAAGAAAAATTTTACTTATATATACTCAACAGTGTTTTTAAATTTTTTATGTATGTTGAGAAATTTCATTCTAATATGAAAACAGAATTCTTTTACAATAAATGATGCTGAAGGAATGCTACTTACAATATTGTATTCTGTGGAACTTTGAAACAAGAGACTAACTTTGGCCTTATTTCTTTGTTCCATTGCACACTACCATTGGCGCATTGACTTCACTACAGTATTGGCACTGAGTTTCCATAAGTTGCTTCTATGAAAGAAACATGGATATAATTGTGCAAACTGTTCAGAATATATGCATTAAGGAAATGAGTTGTGGGGCTGAAGAATGATTCAGCAGTCAAAAGCACTGGCTGCTGTTGCAAAGGGCCAGGATTTGGTTTCCAGTGCCTGCAGGGTGGCTAACAACTCTCAGCAACTCTAGCTGCTGGGGATCCATCGCCCTCTTCTGGCCTTTTCAGGCTTGTCTGACATAGGTGCAGTTACGTGCAGGTGAAAGGACTCATACACATAAAAAAAAATCAAATAATCAAAAGATACACTTTTATAGTATATGAATAATCATTAATATTTCACAATTAATTTAGTAAGCTTGTGCTCTCTGCAAATGTTTATTGGTTGATTGAAGAATTCTATAAAGATTTACAATTGTTTTATTTTATTTTTCTTTTTGAGACAGGGACTCCTTGTAGCCCCAGCTGGCCTGGAATTCACTATGTAGACCAGGCTGACCTCACTTTCACAGATATCTGCCTGCCTTTTCCTCCTGAGTTCTGGTATTAAAGGTATGCATCACCATTCCCAGCCCCTGATTCTTATAATTATTTAATATTTTAATTAAAAGAATAAGTCCCCCTATAGCCCCAGCTGGCCTGGAACTCACTACATAGACCAAGCTGATCTTGATGTCACAGAGATCCACCTACCTCTGCCTTCCAAGTGATGTAATTAAAGGCATGCACCACTAAACCAGGCTTTGATTCTTTTAAAATTACTTTTAATTTAAATTACATTAGTTTTATGTGTGTGTGTGTGTGTGTGTGTGTGTGTGGTGTGTTCCCCATGCTATGGCATATATGTGGGAATTAGAGGACAACATGTAGAAGTCTGTTATCTCCTTCTACCTTATAGTACAAGGGATCAAACTCAAGTCATCATGTCATCAGAATTGGTAGTAAGTGCCTTTACATGCTGAACATCTCACCAGCCATCTATGAATTCCTATTCAACATTTGTTTAAATGAAAATAATACTTGCCAAATATTCAATAATCAGAGACAAAAATGGCAATATGATTTATACTTTTCCATAAAAGATTCAGTTTGGTTTATATGAATAAACTAAATTTGAAGTACCAAGAAAAGGAAAAGCATATTGTTAATGTAGCAGGATAAATAGAATTTATTTTTAAATTGAAACTTCTTTAATGCAATTGAAGAATATTGATTTCATGTATTTTTGTGTCATGAATCAATGTCTAGAAAGTTTTAATTATGGGTTGGGAGTGTAGACCAGTGGTGGCTTGCCTAGAATGTATGTGGGCCTGGGTTCAGTCCCCAGCCATGCATGGAAAGCATTGCAACAATCAGCATTAAGAAAGTTGGTTATAAAACCTAAAAAAATTCTGAACAACAAATTTTCTAATAAGTAGTGTAACTTTTGAATTTATTCAATAACCTAGTGAATTTGATTTCAAAACTAAATTAACACTAGTTAATTTAACTATCTTGAATAGCTGGGTTTTTTTTCAGAGTAGACCTTAAAACTTTTTAAACCCTTAAAACTTTTAAATCCTTAAAATCCTATTCTTCAGGACTGGAGAGATGGCTCAGCAGTTAAAACCACTGGCTTCTCTTGCAGAAGATCTGGGTTCAGTTCCCAGTACCCAATATATTCCCAGTACCCTGGTTCAGTACAGTACCACTGACAGCAGTCTGTAACTCCAGTTTTAGGGAATCTTTCGCCCTCTTCTGTCCTCCATGGGCATTGCACGACATGAGCGCACTTACAAATATACAGGCAATACACTCATACATATAAAATAAAAAATAAAATAAAATATTTTAAAAATCCTATTCATTGTTCAAAGTAAATGAAACAGTCTCTGTTACTATACATTTTAAGGAAAAATAATTTTTGATACTCAGTTCAGTGGAAATTTCAGGTTTTGTTTGTGAATTGGCTTTTCTTATTATAAATTGTATGACTTGAAAATGTAGATCACGTGTTTCTCATGAAAATGTAGCATGCAAACTGAGATACATGGAAAGTGTAAAATACATACTGGATTTTGAAGACAGTAGTAAAAAGTATCATGAAAGATTTTTAAATGTTTTTCAATAATGATTAGATGTTGAAATAATTCTTCTTTATTTCCTGTACTTTCTTAATTAAAATATATTGTTAATATCATATGTAAGAGAATGCACTAAATTGGCCTGGGCGGGGGAAGGTAGCAGTGGGTGGAAGTGCAGATAGAGGAGGGGATATAAATATCACCAAACTATAACGCAGGCTGCAAAAATTCAATACAAAATGAACGTTAAGTAAACAAATTCTTCTTTGCTGTTGTTACTTTAATGTGGTTAGTAGAAAAAATTAAATTACACATATGTTGCTCAAATTACATTTCTGTTTTTATTCCTATTATTTTTCTACGGTGATAATCTATAGCAGTGTCTTAGATGGGAATACTTTAGAATGAGAAATCTCAAGTCAATATGTGATAAAGCAAATTAGAGGAATTATTTATGATTGCTCCTTATAGTTCTCCAGTGGCTTCAGGAAAGAATGTGCCATCGTATTGTACAGAATACATGTTAGACATCTGCCTTTTATTCCACCTATGTAAGCTATTTTTCTTCTTTTTAATTTTTAATTAATTTTTAAAAAATACTTTTGATCATGTCATACAATTTCATAAGTTAGTAAAATTTCCAGGAAGTAATGATGCTTAGGATGCCTTATCATCTTGACTGCATAGTAAACTCCTTCTAATGTTTCCAAGATCTGTTCTTATTTTACCCTCTTGTAAGTCCCTTCAGTATTTAAAATGGAAGTTTAATCATTAGATCATCTGTTACCGCCATGCTTTCCATATATATCATGTAGTGACTTTTCACAAAATATTCCTGTTTTATAACCTTATATATTCACTAACTTATAATTCTTTATTTCCCCTGCTCTCTACATTTCCTAACACAGGCACAGTATTTGAATTGTAACATGTATATGATTTTTTTTTAACTTAAGATAGAGGAAAACGTAAAATAAGGTAAAACATATCATTTCCTAAGAGAAATAAAATAGATAAAAATAAAATACCCAAAGTTTCTAAATACCATAGTCTATGTCTCTGTGGTAAACTTTTAGAATTGAAAGAATTTTAAGTATTTGTCAAAAGGTTGGAGTAAATAGTACAAAACAATTATATTGTTATTTTTACTTAATATGAAATAAATCATTATAACTCAAGATTGAATCATTTCATTCTTTACTGACAACTTTATTAAGCTTCAAGCACCATTCAGTAATTTCAATGATCACTCTTGCATCAAATTACCAGATACATTAGCCACCTTCAAATACTTTGCTAAATACATAATAGACCTCATAAAACTATTAAGTAAAATATATGTGTATTAACCACTTTTCTGTTGCTGTGATAGAAATACCATGGCCAAAGGAAGAGTTTATTTAGCTTACAGCTCCAAAGGCACAAGAGTTCATCATAGTGGAGGGCATGGTGGCAGAGGTGGCTGGAGTAGGAGCAGAAGCTAAGCTCTAACATCTTCAAGCAGACACAGGAAGTAGAGAGCAACTGCAGATCCCACAAGGCTTAAGAACTGTATAAGCCCAACCCCCCGGTGATGTGCTTCCCCCAGCATGGCCACACCTTCTAAGACCCCTAAAATAGCTCCACCAACCAGGGACAAAATGTGTAAATACTTGGAGCCTATGGGGGACATTCTCATTCAAATCACCACAATATGTAACTAGAATAAATAATAACTAATATAAGAGGTGCACTACCTTAGACAATGGAATATATAGGCCTCTATCACCATGTACCTTCTGGAAATGGATAAAATAAAGCATCAAGTCTCTCTATTTTTAATTATTTAAATTGACAAAAGAGATATATAAATAACAAGCTATTAATCTTGGAAATCAAATGTAAATTTTTCTAATCAATTTCTCTTCTGAATATTGAACAGTCTGTAAATTACATGTGATTGTTTCTTAGTAGAGTGAGTGTTTAGAAAAGACTTTCAAAATGTTGGTGTTATTATCATTATTTTCTCAAGCATTCAATAATAATTTCAATTTGTCTTTTAAAAAATTAAGACATTTGAAAAACAAATATTTAAAAGTTTTGTTTTTAAGTAATAATTTTATTTATACTTTGAACATTTCATACGACCATTTTTTAAATCACCCTCTGCCACATCCTTTCAGACGTACACCTTTACACTGCATACTGTGCCTCTATTTCTTTGAAGGCCTGACGGGTTTAATGTATGTTCCTCAAATACTTCTGGGAGTGGGCTCATGCCCTGAAGTGTAGTCATCTACTACTGTCACATCCTTAAAGAAAACGGACTCTCCACCCAAGTGTCAACAGTTCCTCAGCCAGGCTTGGTGCCTCCTCCCTCCTCCATGCTGAGATTTTTTTTTTGGTTTTGTTTTTGTTTTTTTTGTTCTGGCTTGGGCTTGCATAGGATTGCATGGATAAAATGTTTATTTTTATTTAAAATACACATAATATAAACTCTATATTATGTTTAATAAGGAAAGAAAGTCATTTGCCCTGCTTTTCCAAAGTTGCTGCAGAAGGATGCACAACTGTCCATTTTGGGGACAATTGTGACCTGATTGCTTTCCTTGTCCATCTATAATTATTACTTTTTAATGAATAAAAAGTTATTTATTTATTTTATTGAAATTTCTACAATTTTCATACAATATAGTTTGATGGTATTTAGATGCCACCCCCATCTGCATCTCTATTTTTTTATTATCATATAATGAATTCATTTCCCCCTTTTCCACCCTCTCCACTAGCCAAATGTGGTGGAAATAACTTTAATCTCTGGGAGATTACACTGTGTCCTGTGCCTCTCAGTGCCCCACAACTGAGTCTTTTTACTGCACCCACCTTAGAAAATTTCACTTCCTGTTATTAGACAGTATGACCCTCATTTCCTTGATATCTGAAAATCATTAAAGCATAATCCTTTTGATACTTGTAGAAATGCTTTCTGTCAAGAGTACAACATGCCCACTTGGACCTTGGAAACCTGCTGCTTATGCAGAGTTCTGTAAAATGTCAGCAGTCTTTGTCACCCTTCTTATCCATTAACTAGAATCTTACGTTTCTGCCCTTTGTCTTTCCTAACCATGGACTTCAACGCCAATGCTGAAAAGTAGGCAAGGTGCAGACACCAGACTGGGAAATATGAGATTAGGCAGAAGAAAACAGCCACTGGGTTCCTCAGAGGAGTGATAAGAGTTTCTGGATTGGTTAACTCCTGTTCTCCCTCCCAATTCCTGGCATTTCACTAAGCTAACAGTAAGAAGTGTTCCCACTTTCATGTTCAAGCATACCCTTTCAGGTCTGTTTGGTGTTATCTTCTTCAGTGGCATTTTCAAATGTCTTAAATTGTGCAGCCCACAGGACAGAAATGACTGAAAGGATGTGGTTACCATGGTACTCAAAAGACAGCTTCCAGAAAGAAGTGTATCTCCTGCCCAAACAGAAGTGAAAACTGAAAATAGAGTGGCATATTTTTTTCCAGAAATTGAGGACAAAAAGTACAGTATATGTTAGGAAAAATTTAATTTTTGCAAATGCAAAAATCTTATTTTTTTAATGGGTCTTAATCATGATTTTGTCTAGTGCATTCAAGGTCTGGTTACTGTATAGTTAAGTCTGGTAAGGATGTCAATATTCTAGAACTCTAATATAAGATACCTCATGAAGTTGCTCATCTGAGACCCATGCGACCGTCACCACACTCCCTCTAGGTTTCTTCCCACATTAGTACTATTTTAAGATCTAAGCACCATATGGGAATCAAGCTACATAGAGAAATCACAGTGCAAATTCTAGAAGGCTTGCACTGGTTGAAAATTTGCTTAATCTTCTCAGTTCATGAGTGAAAAAGTAAAAGAAGAGGTTATCTGAGTTACCTAGTTATGTAGCTCATTATTAAGTGAACCAACATGAGCATGTAGAGGTTACTGCTTTCCTTTCACTTGCTTCCAGGTTCCTTACTCCTTGCCTAATCATTACTAAGCATTCCATCAAGGGCTAGCTACCAATGTGGAGTCATAGCTGTCAAAAATAGGTGACTGTATCTGTCTTTGAAAAACACAGTAAAATTTTCTTTTGAGACGTTTGTTTTTTAAAATGACTTAGGAGACCCTGGGATTGTTTTAAATAATGTTTTCCTTGCAGCTTGTTGAGTCTAGAAAAATTCTGCCAGAAATAATTTTTCTCTTTCTGGATATCTGTGCAATTTTTAACTTATATATGCAATGATATCTTTAGGAATATGATACACAATACCTTTACCAAGAATTGACTTCTTGATAAAAATGGAAAACCTTCACCCAATTTATTTTAAAGCTGTATTGTGGAAAAAAATGATCATTGTGCAGGTAATAGCATTTGGTATTCATAAAACTCTATGTCATTTAAATTTAACTAGGTTCTCAGTATTACTGGTGATTCTTTGTCATCTCTTGTTGACTCAGGTGATTATTATTTCATGATCGTTGTAGCAAGTGGGTTTTTTCCCTTTCAGGCTTTAAATCATGTGTTTATTACCCTTTTGGGCATGTAGTGAATGGAGGATACTCTGAATTGAATAAAAATACTTACATCTAACTTAAATAAATAGAAATTTATGAGCTTGATTTCTTTTTGTTTGTTCACTTGTTTATTTTGTTATTTTGTGATTTCTTGATGAAAAGTCTCATATAGTCCAGGCTGGACTCAGACTCCCTGTGTACCTGAGGATGATGTAGGATGTTTGATGCTCCTGCTTCTATTTCCCAAGTGCTGGGATTCCAGGCTTGTGCCAACATGCCTAGCTTATAGGCTTGATTTCAAAAGCTCATGGTACTATATGAGGCATGGAGAAAGAGCTTCATGAAGAACAAGATCAAGACACCATTAGAAACAAAACAATGAGGACTTTGAGCATGGTTATTTGGTAGAATCTGTCAGGACATTGCATTTACAGAATATATGTTCCTAACTTTTCTTTATCATTGTGTCAATGTCCAGTGACTCAGGGGTAAATTTTTTGGGTAAAGCATAGACACACACATGGTTCTTTACCAGGATGATGAGAAGCAAGCTTTCATTTCTGATTTTGTAATTCAAGACAGAGACCTAGATTTTGTTTTGCAGCACATGCATATGCTGGAGCCTAAGTAATTTCATGGAAGGAAATCGGTGTATATTAAGAAGTAAGGAAAGGTATGGCTAGTAAAATAATTCTTGTCAGCAGTCTTTCACTTCTTACTGCTCTGATCTGAATGTGAATGTTCCCATTAAGTTCATGTGTTTAAATAATTTGTCCTCAGGTGATGGCACTATTTGGGAAGGCTGAACATTTAGGACATGGAGCTTTGCAGGAGGAAGTGAGTCAGAGGGGTGGGCCTTGAGGTTTTCAGCTGAACCCGAATTCCTATTCATTCTTGACTTCCTGAGTGTAGGTCCAACACTACCAAGCAGCCTGGCTCTTGCTACTATGTCTTTCCCATAGCTGTAATGTCCTCTCCATCATGGTGGACTGTATCCTTCTGGAATTGTAGTTCAAAATAAAGCTTTCCTTCCTTAAGTTGCAGTTGTGAAGGTATTTTATTTCAGCAATGGGAAAAAACCCACAAAAACTAAGAAACTTACCTTCTAATTCTTTCTAGATGCCATCCCTGAAGTAATAGAAAAGATCAATGTCAATTGAAGCAAGTTCTACAAAATTTTCTCTTTATTCATTTCCTGTTTGCTTCAAAACAAATGTTTATAATTCCATCTTCCATTTTTGGAAGTCTCTCTATCACATGTCACTTTTCAAATTCAATCTTATTCCTACGGCCTTTAACATTGCTTTTAAGATATTTGTCTTATTTTAAAATTACTAAATAAAAAAATAATAAAAATATTTGAGTGTGTCTGTGTGTGTGTGTGTGTGTGTGTGTGTGTGTGTGTGTGTGTAATGAGGATTGAACCTCGATGGACGTAGATGATAAGCATTTACTCTATTGTTGAACTACCCTCCTGGATCTATGCGTTTCACTTTCTCCTCCCTTAAGGTACCAAGAAATCTTGACCATTTCTCTGTGAAGGTTTCAACACTGTTGGCTGTGCCTACTACCTTTCTATCTCATCATCTCCTTCTTTCTTAACCTCCATACCACAGCTCTCAAACTGCTTTCTCAAATTGATCACTAGGGAACCATCCCAGTGCTACATATCTTTTCTTTTTATTGTTTTTATAATTTCATACATGAGTTATGTATTTGCATCATTTCAACCCCTCCTCTTCCCTTTCTAACTCCTCCTTCATGTCTCCACTACCTTTGAACTTCTTGTACTCTTCTTTGATTATTATTGTTACATATGCATACATCTATATACATATAAAAGATACATACAAATATATATGTATATACACACATATGTACATACACACATATATATATATATATATATATATATATTCCACTAAGTGGTGCTCATGTGTACATGTATTTAGGGCTTATTGTTGCCTAAAAAAGATATGCATAATAACAACACAACTTGACATGCCAGTGTGGATGGAGGAAATTTCACAGGGTCCCACCTGTGAAGAGCTACAGGCAATTAATGGAGGCTGAAGGAGGAAGAATCTGTTTTCTCCAGGGATGATATCCTTGATAGGTTATCCAATGCATGTCTTTTCTCAAAAAACCTTTCCTCTTTTGATGTTAACGCACTACATTTTACTTTTACAATGCCCCTGACATCATGTTTTCTATGTTTCTTCTGGAACATTCTGTTTCTCTAATAAATTATATGTAGGTGTTCATCAACAATACATGCTCATTTTTAATACTCTGGTTTCTCTATTTTTGTTCTTTAGCATGTGTTAACGTAGTGGTGCAATGTATAGATTATTCCTCCTGCAGTAAAGAACACAGCACTTAGAATTTGTTTGTTTGTTTTTCCTTTTTTGATTGTGCCTCACAGTTCTTTTATGAAAGTTGCTGAATTTCCAGACAACCTATCCTATTCATTTGCTCTTGTTTTCTACAGATGATTTACTGGAGCTAATGGAACTCTTTCACTACTTCTTTAATTCTATGACAGATTCCTATAAGTAATTAGTAAATTATTGAAATTATTTAGTACATTGGAAAAGAGAAATCTTCATAAAAGTTTGTAGGAAGATGAATTATAACAGAAACAAATATTAGATTGTTAAGCATAACTTTATGACTTAATAAGGTTTCATGAATGTGTTATAATTGTGTAATAGCTTCTTTAATTATAAACACTAGTTTTCATATTGACCGTCAGTCACAAAGGGAACCAAGAAATAATGTTATATAGAAGGCCACAAGTGGCTAAAATGTAGACAATAAAAGATTTCAGAGTGCATGTCTCTGGATGGGACTCCTATATTAAATCTCTGTCACCCAGGGCTCAGGGACCATTGCAGAAGAGGGAGCAGAAAGGACAGAAGAGCCAAGGGTGATGGATGACCACAAGGAAACAGAATTTCGAGGTAGCTGGGAACTTGTTTGTATGAACTTACAACAATGGTGAGAAAATGCATAAGACCCATGAAAACTCAAACCAGACAAAACACCAGCACAGAATTGGGGAAATGGGTAAGAAACCCCAACCTCAGCTGAGGAACTATTGGCAACTTATGACGGCTGTGTGAGAGAGTGATGCTAGATACGTTGACCAGGCTCCAGTGGATGGACTCACATCACTCCTAGGGATATTTGAGGACACAAATTTGACTCAATATGCTTTAATATATATGAGAAAAGAGTGATGGGGGATTATAGGGGATGAAAATATGGGAGAGGTTCAATAATACAATAAAAAATTTAAAGATAATGTTATATTTTACTACCTCTTACAAATATTGGAAATTCATTTTGAAATTATATATCCTGAAAATAATGGGTACAATCACATTTTCTAAAGATAAATATCTTTTAACAAACTGAAATTAAAACATTAATAATTTTCAGTCACATATTGTAGAAAATACTATTAATCCTTAAGTATTTAATTTAATGCAGTGATTTCAAGTGTTGATCATAATTTTTGTCAAATCTTTCTCATCAGCTTTATGGAAAATATAATTACATAGCAAACACATCAGGGATACCATACATTTTAAAGTGTGAACATCTACTTCAAACAAATTTTTTACAACTGTCTTTTTTGTTCTTTACTAAGTAGTTGGCTTTCAGACTTACTGATATTTAGATAAAAAAAATTCAGAAATGACATGGTATTTTAAAAATATTTTATTTATTATTTTTATTTTATGTGTATGTGTGTATTGCCTGCATGAAGGTAAGTGCACCTGTGTTGTGCGATGCCCGCAGAGGACAGAAGAGGCTGTCAGATCCCTTGGAACTTGATTTACAGACAATTGTTAGCTGCCATGTGGATGTGAAGGACTTGAACCCAGGTCTTCTGTAAGAACAGTCAATGTTCTTAACCACTGAGCCATCTCTCCAGCCCCATGACATGGTATTTAATGTACTAAAACAATACTTTAAAGTGACTTTTTTTGTTTATTTTATTTTATTTTTTTGGAGATTGGGTCTCCCTGTAGCCTCAGCTGGCCTGGAACTCACTATGTAGACAAGCCTGGCCTTGAATGTCTACATCGCTATATATTTCATGGAACAGTGCCACAGAAACAGATTAAAGCCAGCCCAAATTTGATTTATATTTTTCAACAGGGTTTCCTAACCTGAGCTGACCTGGAACTCACTGTGTAGAACATGACTCCATCTCATAGAGATCCATCTGCCTCTGCCTCCCAAATGCTGGGATTAAAGGCATTCTGTACCTGACTCTGAAAATGTCTTAATATTTTGTCCCTTCTTTCCCCAAATACTCTACATTAAATCAGTATAGATGCATTTGTCTAGTAAATAATTTCTTTTTCGCACTATATGACAGTTAATTAATATTCTTTCTAAATACAAGGGATGAAATTTTCATCAGTCCCTAGAAGACTTGTTAGAGAGAGAACTCAGATAATCACATTTAATTTCACAGAAGTGTAAAATTTAGAATCTTATTTTCACAGGAAGGTTATACCATCTGTCTACATGTTAATTTATTACTTCAAATGCATTAACTATTTTACACCTTTTATTTATCACATAAATTTTGGCATTGTTTACATATTAACCCTTATATTTCTAAAATAGTAATGGAAAAAATAAATAAAATAAAATAGTATTGGAGAACTTTTACTCTAAGTATTTCACATAGTAATATAACTTAAAGACAAGAGTATTAATTAATATAATATTTCCTATGAGAAGAAATGTATAAGATAGTTTTTAATTATCAAAAGAAAGCCAAGTAGAAAGAATTCACTATGTTATCTTTACAAATACATTAATAGTTTTCTTTGCCTCAGTTTTACCCACTTAATTTGAGTGGAAATTCATCATAATCACTTCCCGAGGAAACATCAAGTTGTCTAATGCACCAGAAAGAAAGAAGAAAATCAAACGCCTTCATCAAGCAATATGAAGAAGTGCCTAGACATGAAGAAGGGTGTGTGTGAGTCTGGAGTAGACAGGGAAGAGTGAGGTAGAGAACAGTCTACGACTGTACCCCAAGCTGCAGAGGAGAGCCCAGACATATTGCAGAGGTGTGTGAACCACACATATGTGGTGAGTTTACATAGCTGTAAACTGCAAAATTGATAGATGATAAAAATAATTTTAGAGAACAGGGTGAAAAAATTCCAGAAAGATTGTATTTAATAAACTATGATTGCAAATTCCCAGTGGAATGAGTCACGTGTTCTCTGCAATGCTGTGTCAGAAACAAGAAGAAATGTGTTAGTGTTATATGTAATGAAGTGATGTAGGATGTCTGAGGCTATTGGAAAAGGAAGCTCAGAATCAAAATTTTTAATCTCATTTTGTGCCAAACTTTTGGGATGATCACAGGTATTCGCAGACAAAATGGTCACTCAGTCACTCAAGGCTATTTTAGTCTAAAGTTAAAGAGATAAAGCTGAGGATTTTATGGACAAACCCTACATAACATAAAGAACTATGAAAATAGACGATCTTTGGGTGAAACCAAGGTCAGAATTATCCCAAAATGATGGGTTAATAGATGGGTATAGGGGAGAGTTTCATTGATAACAGAGGTAAAGAATAGAAAAGAAAGACAGCAATTTGAAAGAGAGTGGAAGATGAGGTTTAAAAATACATAGAACTCAAGGGGGAATGGCATTTACTTTTGTAAGACTGAATTCTCCTTTTGAAGATAAAATTTCCATAAGCTATGAGGAAAGTGAAGTGAGAAAGATAAATGGCAAAGAGGATCTGGGGAGATGGTTTAGTCAAAAAATACCTGCTAGTCAAGTTTGAAGAGTTGAGTTCAGATCACCAGAACCCACATAAAACATGATATAATAGTGGACACCTGTAATTCCAAACCTGTGTGGGAGGGTGGTGAGGAATGGAGACCAAAGGATCCTCAGACCACACTGGCGAGCCAGTCTAGCCAATCAGTGAACTATAAGTTCAGGTAAAGATCTTATCTTGAAAATTTAGGTGAGTCTCAGTAGAGGACAACTCTGAACATTGACCCCTAGCCTCTATACGTACACACACACACACATACACACACACACACACACACACTCATACACATATACACATACATAGACAGATGAATAACAAAGACAGACTAAGCAAACATCAGAGATTTTAGAACATAATTAATCATACTGGACATATAGAGCAAAGAAAATAAATGATATTAAAGAAGTACAAAAATATGGTATTAACACAACTATAGACTCAGAGTGCTGGCACATAATAAGTGTCTGATAAAATTTTGTAGAAAGAGCAATTAAAAAAAAAGAAAATCAGATAGTTGAATATTTAATGTCAACAAGAAAGCCTGAACACCAGAGTTAAAATGTTAGAATAGCTTGTTTTCACTGGTATTTTCTTATACTGCATTAAAGTGTAAAGGTGAATTAGCTCACTGAATATTTTGTCATTGACTTGATACTTGGAGAAAATATAATTTTAATAGAAATGCATTAAAGTGTTATATACAGTCTTTGAAATAATCATGCTAACCATACTCATTTGTCCCAGCAGCTATTGTAATTTAGTTTGGTAATTTGAGAATAAAAGAAATGATGCCATGATAATCACATGTAATGGAGTATAGAATCCGATAGCTTGGGGCTTCAAATTTCAGTCGTGAAAATTATTAGCTATGTAATTTATGTAAAATTTTTTTTTTGTTCTTTTTGAGCCAGGGTCTCCCTGTAGCCCCACCTGTCCTGGAACTCACTATGTAGAACAGGCTGGCCTTGAACTCACAGAGATCTGCCTGCCTCTGCCTCCTGAGTGCTGGGATTAAAGGTGTGTGCCACCACGCCCAGCTTATGTAAAATTTTTAATGTCTCTGTGTTATGTATGCACTTGAAAATATGAACAATAGATGATCTTACACTATGAATTTTGTTGGGTATATTAAATGGGATAGAATTTGTGAAATGCTCAGAAAAATACTTGGCACAGAAAGTATGTGTTACATTGTAGTATAAATAAATAAGTTAATAAATAAATATAAATAAATAACATGGTATAATCACAAGTGTCTAAATAAAACTATATGGATACATGTGTCACACTGCTAATTTCCTTTTATCTTATACACCAAAGAACACATGTTTATGAAGAAAAGACTCCTCATGTCATTGCAAGATTGTTAGTAATACAAATCTATTGGGGGAAAATGCAAGATATACTTTATTTCCTTTGAATTTTACAATTGTGTGGAATTACACAGGAAAAATACAAACTTCTAGTTACTAAACAGAGCTGATCTTCTTAAAGGGAGGGACTCTATATAGGCTGACTAGACATCAGTGGATGAACTTGCACTGAGGTACAAATGGGGACAGACACTAACTTGACTCAATAGGCATTAGCACATGCATTCATACAGAATGCATGAAATCCATTGGAGGTCTATGGAATGGTGCCAATTGGGGAAAGGGGTATAAAGATGATTACAATGTTCTGCATGAAATACAGAAAAGTTCAATAAAAAATTTACAAAATATAAAAAAAGAAATGTAATTTTAAATAAAAACTTTTCTACACACATACAAATCCAAAAGCAGCTTCAAATAGCCTCATTGATGCACTCGTTCAAATATTTACAGAAAAAATTTTGTCAGTTCTGCATATAGTCCTTCAGAAATAAAAGATATAATGTTATCCATTCACTCTTCCCTTGGTTAAAAAGTATCCTACAGAGGTTAGGGATTTTTGTGCTGTCATAGAGTACTTGCCTAGCAAGTTCCTGAGTTTTCGTACTCAGCTCCAAAATGAAAATACCAGGCAGACAATCCAAGACTACAAAACTTCAGGAAAATTTTCCTCAATACCATAGACAAAGTATGTTTATCTAAATAGAGGCACCAGATATATGAAAAACATGATACCTGTGAACCAATGGGTTTTATCCAGGAATTTAAATTTAGTTTAGTACTTTAAAAATCACTCATCGCCATCCACATATTATGAAATGAAAAGGGAAAATCAACTTATAATATTTATTGATAACAAAAACACGAATGAAGAAAAATTCAATATTTCACTTATGACACAACTAATGTCCATTCATTCATTCATTCATTCATGCATGCATTCAGCGATAGTGTCCAGCTATATAGTCTTGGCTGGCTTGGAACTCAATATGTAGATCAGTAGAGCCTCAAACTCACCGAGATCTGGCTGCCTCTGACTCTAAAATGCTGGGATTAAGGGCATGTGCCACCACTCGTGGCCCTAAATTATCATTCTTTAAATGGCAAGTGGTGTTAACAGGTATCTATATGCTTAAAGTGCTGTTGACATATTATCTCACACTCAATGAAAAAAACTTAACATATAATATATCTTACTTATAAAATTGGAACACCAGATAAAAATCTTCTAGAAGAAAACAGGGAATAAGAAAAGATAACATTATTAGTATTAGTGTTAGTATTAGTATTAGTATTATTTATTGTTATTAGCAGTAGTGGCAGTAGTATTTTAAGTTTTATTTTATTATTTCATGTGTATGAATGTATTGCCTGCATGTGTGTTAAGTACACCTGTGTCATGCAATGCCCACAGAGGAGAGAAGAGGGCATTGTATGTCCTGGAACTGGAATTATATGGATGGTTGTTACCTGCCATGTGGGTACTGGGATTCAGACCCGGGTCTTCTGCAAGAACAACCAGTGTGTTTAACATCTGAGACATCTCTCCAGCCCCATAGTAATTATTTTTAAAGAAGTCTATAGTAACTCATGAAAGTATCAAAATAAGACAAACTGGATTTGATTGAAATTCATGAAACACAATGCAGTTTAAAAACCAGTCACAGGAAAAAAAAAACTGTTTAGGGATCATATATGCCCAATAACCCAAAGTATTTAGACTATTTTAAGACAATTTATAACTCAACAACTGGCATGATAATAACTTTACTAAACTTGACAAAAGAAAAGAAGCATTATCAAAGAAAATAAGCAGTATCAAAAAAAATACATCTTTTTTTCCAAAATGATGTTTGGTATCAGTGCATTAGGCAATGTTTAATCACAATAAAATGTTGCTTTGCACCCACAGTAATTAAGTCCAGTCAAATCAAGAGGTTGAGTAAATGGAGCTTTCTGTGTTGCTCTTCTGAATAAAAACTTGTGATTTGGAGAAGAGAATGAGAAGTTTCTAATGAAATCAAAAGTATACCTCTCATATGAAGCTATAGTTTCACAATTGGACAGTGATACAAGAAAAATATCTGTAAGCTAATGCAGAAAAGCATACATAAATATTTATAGACTCTATTACAGCAACCCAAATATGAAAAAAATCATATTTAGTATAATGAATAAACAAATTATAGCATACTCATAAAAAGGACTAGGATGCACAAGTTAGAAGGAATGAAGTTTTGATATAAAAATTATTATGGGTGAATTTGAAATAAAGGGTGAATGAAAAGTCACAAATGGTTACATTTACATAAATTTCTACATAATGTGAACAGTAATGTAAGAGTAAATCTATGGTTGTCTAAGTATGGAATGGAATTGAAGGAGTTATGAATCATAAAGACGGATGAAGAACTGGAGGAAAATCCTCCTTATATTGTGCTGGTGGTTGAATATGTGTTTATACATTTAACAGCTCATAAAACTGTACATTTTGAAGCAGGGGTGGTGGCACACACCTTTAATTCCAGCACTCGGGAGGCAGAGGCAGGTGGCTCTCTGTGAGTTCAAGGCCAGCCTGGTCTACATAATGAGTTCTAGGCCAGCTGGAGCTACAGGGAGACCCTGTCTCAAAAAAGACCAAAAAATATTGTATACTTTGATCTTATGTTAATTATCTCTTACTACAACTGCTGAATATATCTCTATCATATATTTTCCACAATGAATTAAATGGAAAGAAGGAAGGAAAGAAGGAAGGAAGGAAGGAAGGAAGGAAGGAAGGAAGGAAAGAGAGAGAGAAACAGAAACAAGCACAGTATGATCAATATTAGAAAATAAACAAACAGGGACTGGAGAAATGATACAGTGGCAAAGAGCACTGACTCCTTTTGCAGAGGACCCAGGTTCAATTCCCAGTACTCACATGGTCTTCTTAGTAACACCAGTTCCAGGGAACCTGACGCCCTCCATGGGCATTGTACAACATGGATGCAGTTACACACATACAGACAATTATACTAATACACATTAAAAATAATAAATAATTAAAAAATAAACAGAGTCACTTAGGCAAACAGAAGTACTCATACTCCTGGTTAAAACTCACTCATTACAGACATTTTATAAAAGAATATATTTACTTATTTAAATTTTTTGCAAGAGTTAATAGGATTAATCATTTTCATGTGATACCACAGCTTTAGATAAAAAATTTGAGATGACTCAATTTCCAACACTCACTGAGTATACATGGGGTAAATGGACTGCTAATAATGCTACTGGCGATTGACTGACTGCTACATTTGAAACTGGCATGTGCTTCAAAAATTACACACATGATTTACTAAAAGACTTGGACAGGAAGATTCAAACAGTTCTATCTGTAGTTGTAAAAGAAATGAGAATAGGTAAATGTTCATGTTAGTTGACTGGATAAATAGTGTCCATCCAAACACCTTGGACATACTATATAATGCTGAGAATTTTATACATCAGCACTGGGTAACTTAATATTAATCACGAAAAGATTATAAAGAGTTCCTATTGTATAATTTGATTTCTACAAAGCTCAAGAACAGACAATGCTCATCTGTTTTGTTGGAAGTCAAGAACAGTCATCCTTGATGCAAGGTCCTTTAAGGGCTCTGGAGGGAAATTTGGCACCGTAGCAATCTACTGCATGCTATTTACAGAAGAATAAGCAATTTGTGAAAATCTCTTGGGCTTTATTTTTTCAATGTGCACTTATCTATTTGTACACATTATTTAAAAAAAAAACCTAAATTGTCAGCCAAAAACCAAATCAATAGATCTTGTAAAAAATACAAATGCAAAACCATAACTTATGCCTTGATTTAATTTATATAGTATTTCAATTAAATATGTTAAATTTAGATTAATAGACCAGTTATATAATCTATATGTGGAAAAATAAACATAGTTCTGCAGTGGTTTGAATAAGAAATATCCCCAATTGGCTCAGATATTTGAAGACTTGGACCCTAGATGGTGGAGCTGTCTGGAATGATTATGTAGAGATGGAGACTTGCTGCAGAAGGACATCCAGGGGGCAGGTTTTGAGGGTTTATAGCCTCACTCCACTTCCATTTCACTTTCTCTGCTTTCTGTGTGCGGTTGAAAACATGATCGCTCAGCTTCCTGGTCCTATGGCCTGCTACCATGCCTCCCACAGCATTATGGACTCTCTCCAAAACCTTAAGCCAAAATAAACTCATCCTTCTATAAGTGCCTTTGGTCATGACATTTTATCAAAGCAACAAAAAGTAACGAATACAAAATGTATGATAATTAATTTGATATTAAGACAAATTAGAAAATGGAAATATCTTTGTGGATGGCTCTAACAAGCCAATTCATATATAAATCTTCACATAGTTGATGATTGATTTTTGAAGTCATAAGTAGAAATGATAAGTACTGGTTCCTGTCCTGTTTTACACTATCGATTATTGAACAATGGCATGTTCATTCTTTGGTATTCAATTTTACTTTTGAACTTAGATAGTAATATTAACAACTTGAAATTTTTACTAACAACCTTTCTTATTAGGGAGTGAATTTAGAACATGTCAAGCAATCTGCAGGATGGGTAAAGAAACCACAGATTGACAGTAAGTGAGCTCTGATATGATATGAATGAACTCTTAAATTTTCTCTAAAAATCTGGTATGAGAAGGTTCCCAGGTGCTTGTAGGACTCTGTTTCGATATGGTCATGCATCTCCTCCCTGGCTCTTACAGTCTTTCTGCTGCCTCTTCCAAGATGGTCCCTGAGCCTTGGGTGGATGAAGTTTCATAAGGAGTCCTGTCCAAGGACCAGCACTGAGCAGACTCTTGATTTCTACGCTTTGGTCATTTGTGTTTGTGTCCTGGACCTCCGCTGCATTAGGGAGCTTCATTATTGAGAACTGAGAGATTGATTAGTGTTGTTACCCCTGTTCTATGTTCTATGAGCCTCTGTTCCTGTGTTCCATAAGTTTACAGAGAGGTTGCATTGTAGCTGTGTCACTTAGGCCTTGGGCAATTCACAAACACTGTCTGCATGTGACCAGTTGTGGTAGTTGATAATAGTCACTGACTAGTGCCAAATGGGTTTCTTTGATGAGAGGTGACTGGGATATTTATCTATAAATATAAGGATACATATTTGGCTCTATGGCAATGGTGTCAATATACACAAGTCCCATGAAAACTCAGGCAGACAAAAACCCAGCATAAAACTGGGAAAATGAGTAGCAAACCCCAATTTCTTCTTTATGTGAAGAAATATTGCCAACTGATTGCTAAGTGAAGAAGAGCTGATATTCCTAAAACAAGGGATTCTAGATAGCCTGACTAGACCTCAGTGGATGGACTTGCACTGGGGAACAGCTGGGAACACTGATGACACAGGGGGCCTTAATGGGAATGACAGAGTATATGGGCTCCAGTGGAGAGGCTATGAGAGGGTGCCAGTGGGGATGGGGGTATAGAGATGATCAAGATTGTTTGAGATGTTCTGTATGAATGAAATACACAAAAATTCAGTTTAAAAAATGAAGGAAAAAAAGCTGGCATGGAATCATGTGTGCCATGTTGATTTTTTTGTTATCTTGTAGATATTCCAACTGTGGCAATTAGAAGGTAAATTTTGAAACAAATCTGAAAATATAGGTGTGATGGTTAGTTTTAGCTGTTAACTTGACACAGTCTAACATTAACTGGGAAGGGATTCTCAATGAGAAGTTGTTCAGATTAGCTTGGCCTGTGGGCCGTGCCTGTGGGGATTTTCATAATTGTGCTAATAGAGGCTGGATGACTCACCCTGAATGTGGCAGCACCATTTCATGATCTGGGCTCTGGACTGAGTGAGAATGACCAAGCAAGTTGACCTCTGGGTGCATGCATCTATGGTTCTCTTTTGGCTGTAGGTTTAATGTGATCAGTTCTCTCATGCTCCTGCTGCTGTGACTTCCCTCTTAGGGTGGTCTGTAACCTGGAATTCTGAGCTAAAATAAATCCTTTCTCCCCTAAGTTGCTTTTGTAACTGTAATTTGTCAAAGCAACAGGAAACTTAAGACAATAGGCTATCAAAATCTGAAAACTTACTGTGATGATCTTTCTTGAAGAATAATTTTTTTTTAATTTTAAAAGCATACACTTTGAAAGATATTATGATAGAACCATACAATGCATTATATGACTTCACTATTTCCTCCCAAATTAAGCCTCATAAAGTTACAACATAGCTATGGTCTGAGTTATCATGAGGATAAATTAATCCTCCGATATTTGATTTCATACAGCTTCATAGGTTCATCTGTCTAGTCAATATAAAAGTCTGATATGCAGTTTCAGGAAAAATAAAATTTTTTTATATGATTTCTTGGATGATGGTTATCTGAAGCTGACTGTTTATAAAGTATTAGAGGCAGGAAACAAGGTTCAGTTTTGAAATCTGAAAAACATTTGTAATTTAAATAGTATATATAGGCAAAAACATGCTAGTTGTTATTAATATTCCATAAATAATTGAAGCATACAAACTGAATGGAGAAGTGTAAATTATTTAGTAGAATACATGAATAAACAAATTGAAATATTTTTTAACAGCATAAACATTAAGAAAATAAAATTTTGGATGCATCAGTACCCCCTGTGACCAGATTATTGAATTCTTAACAGGAAACAGCATTATTGGTGGTATTTACAACCAACATGGGAACTATAACCCTAAAATGTCTTACAGAAGAAAGTAAGACTTTTCTTATCATAACCTTGTTTATGATCCATTATAGCAATAAATTCAAAGTTATAACTTTGACCCAACTAAATCTGGTGTTTCCCCTAACCTTGATAAGAAGCTTATGTGTATGTACAGGTAATTGATGAAAGAATGTGTCCTAGTTAGTTTTCTATAGCTGTTATAAAACACTGACAAAAATAAACTTGTGAAGGGAAGAATTTATTTAGTTTATACCTTCTGATCACAGTTCGTCATTGAGGGAAGTTATGGCAAGAACTAAAGGAAGGAACCTGGAGGCAGAAGGTGAGGCATAGACCATGGAGGAATACTGCTTATTGGATTGGTCTCCTGGCCCGTGCTCAGCCTGCCTTTTTATAAAACACAAGACATGCTTCCCAGGACTGGCACCATCCACAGTGGGCTGAGCCCTCCCATGTCAATCAGAAGTTAAGAAAAGACATAGCCATAGGCCAAACTAACATGAAATTCTCCATTTGAGCATCCTTCTTTCCAGGTGTGTGTGTCAAATTGACAACCAAAGTTGGCTATGACAGAACACATGCACCGACACTCTGTTTTCAAATTTGTCTTCTAAAAGATTTGTATTGTTATTATTATTATTATTATTATTGGTAATTGCATTTCTTATTTTGCTTTTAGAATTTCTTTAATTATGGATTTAGTTCGTCTCATAAATAAAGTGCATTAGTGATAAATGAATCTGGTCAATCGGGAGAAAGCACCAGGACACAGATAAAACTGTTGGGATAGAGTTTATTAGCAGAGGAAATTCGCACAGGACAATTCCTTTCAGAGTAGGGAAATTGTCAGCTCACAGGCTGAGGGCTGGGGTTTTTATAAAGAGGGTTTTGGGGGGATTCAGAAGGCGGGAAGATTTTTTTAAAAAATTAGGCTGGAGAGCAGGAGCCCAGGGCTTGTCAGAACAGCTTCTGTTAAACTGCCCCCTTCTGTCTGTCAGCCAGGATCTGGGTCAAAACGTGTCTGTTTATCCTTTAAGATTATCAAAGAGGAAGCATGCTGCCTTTGACCAAAAGGAGCAGAGTCTGCTCCTCTTGTCTTCAAAGACAAAGGTGCTCATTAACTCAGTTCCTGCATTCTCGGGGCTTGCAAAACTGTGAGGCCCTGTTTGGGAGGCGGCTGGTGCAGATCTGAACCTTATCAGATTTAGGAGACCAGAAAAAGGGAGTATAAAGTTAAGAAATAACCTGGGGCTGGATAGATGGCTCAGTGGTTAAGAGCACTGGCTGTTCTTGCAGAAGACCTGGGTTTGAATTCCAGCATCCACATGGCAGCTAACAACTGTCTGTAACTCTAGTTCCAGGGGATCCGACAGCCTCTTCTGTCCTCTGCAGGCAATGCATGACATGGCTGCACTTACCTACATGCAGGCAACACACGCATAAACATAAAATAAGAATAATAAAATATTTACATTAAAAAAAAGAAATAATAACCTGCAATAGGAATATGTTCCTTTATTCAGGAGAACACAGGGCTGGTGGCTGTCTGTGGAAACCAGACATCAGCAAAAAAAGGCATAGCAATCTGGACTTATACAGGAACTCTGTTGAACACAACTGCAGGAATTTGCTAGGTGCCAGTGTCCTTAGGGTAACTGAGGGTCTTCTCCCTGACATTATTTTCTCAGAATGAGCAGGCAAATTATCTTAAGCACAGCAGGAGTTAAGGCAGCCCTATAAACAGTCTCTGTCAGCCAGGGAAGTGACCAATTGATAAAACTTGATTAAAAGCCAAGCCACCATTTTGGGCCATTTGGCCACATTGAGGAATTTATGTCTTTATGGCTTCTTTTAAGGAATCTTATGGTTCTCCTGCAATTTACACATTCTATCACAGTGCTATTCAGATTGGCTGTATCTCCTTGTATAAAGGTTAACCTGTCTCTTTCATGCAATTACCCATTTCTTTTAAGTTTTCGAATTTCTGGTGATAGAGTTGTTCCTGGCATCCTTCCTTTTCCTATTTTGTTGATGTTGTTATCACTTTGATGACCATGGGAGTAGTGGTGACTGATTACTGTTTTGTCATGTCTTATACTGATAATATACATCTTCTCTGTTTTTTATCCTTGCTAAAATTGGATCAATGTTTACTAATTTTATCTTATTTTTAAAGAAGTGCTAACTTTTGGCTTTGTTGGTTTTTGCTCTCTATTGTTTTCTTCTTTTCAATCTCCTTCCAGTCTATCCCAACTGCTATATGTTTTAGTTTCTTTCTTATTGCTGTGATAAAAGTACTGACCAAAACCGAGTTGGGGAGGAAAGGGTTTATTTTATCTTACATTTCCCTGATCACAGTTCATCATTAAGAGAAATCAGGGTAGGAGGTCAGGATTGGAACCTGGACACAGGACCATGAAGGTATGCTTCTAACTGGATTTCTCTTCTGGTCTGTGCTCAGTCAACTTCCTTATATGACACAAGACCACCTGCCCAGTAGTGGCACTGCACGTATTTGCCTGAGCCCTCCTGTATCACTCAACAATCAAGAAAATGTCCCATAGACATGGCCACAGGTCAGTCCGATGGAAGAAGTTCCTCATTTGAGGTTCTGTCCACCTAGGTGTGTCAAGTTGATTACTGGACCTATCTAGCACACTGTAGCTTCCCCTCTTTCTGCTTTAGGCTCAATTTGTGCTTTCTCTAAGGTCTTGAGATTAGGCCTTGGTTAGTTGTTTTCGGTTTTTCTTTCTTTTTAAAAAATTTTATTTATTATTTTTTGTTTTATGTGTATGTGTGTATTGCCTGCATGTAGGTAAATGCATCCATGTTGTGCAATACCCGCGGAGGTCAGAAGAGGCTTTCAGATCCCCTGGGACTGGAGTTATAGACAGTTGTTAGCTGCCATGTGGGTGCTGGGATTTGAACCTGGGTCTTCTGTAAGAACAGTCAGTGTTCTTAACTACTGAGCCAGCTTTCCAGCCCCAGATTTTTCTTTTTAAAAATATGAAATTAAAGTTATATTTCCCTCTAGGAAAATTTTCATTGTTTCAAAATACTTGAAATTTGCTCATGAGATATTGCCTTTGACTCATGTGTTAATAAGTCATGTGTAGCTTGTTTTCCAAGTGTCTGTTGTGTTCTAGATGCCTTTATGTTATCTTCTTTTTACTTTAGCATTGCTAGCATGCTATTCATAAGTATTTTAAACTCATAGAGTTACAGCATGACTGGCTTTCTTTCTGGGCATTAAACTGCTATGATAGTTGATGTTTCCTAATATGTGATATTCAAGAACATGCCAGAACACTGCACTGGATTCTTGTCAGCTCTGAGTTGGCATCATCAATCCAGAAAGGAAATGGGGATCAAAGAGTGGAAGCTGTAGAAAGAATGTTGCTTAAACCCTTTCTCTGGGATCATTTATCTTTTTCTGTTGTGGAACATCCATAGTCTATATTTCTGCCCTACAGAGTACCTGGAAATCAATGAAACATGTGGCTCTATTTTCTCTATTGAAAGTGAATTTCCTGGAACAAATCAGAGTTACTGAGTGAATACCCCAATTGATTCCACGTTCATTTAATATTAATTTAATTTTGTTCTTTTCCTTTAATGGGCAGATATTTGATTTATTTCCAAACCTTGATACTATAGTACCTTATACACTGACAGATATGAACTTAATTGTCTTTGTGATAAAAAATTTGGTTGTCATAAGTTGTGGTCTGAATAATTTTATTGAGATAAAATTGAACCACCAAAGCTATACATGGAAAATGTGAATATCTTGTTAAATTCTAACACACAAAAATCCATGAATCATAATTTTAGTCAAAATATTGGACATAACTCTGCCTTCTCCCAGTTTTTTCATGCCTCTTGGGAATCCCTTCTGCCTGCATCATCTGACTCCATCCTTCCAGCTCTAAGCAATGACTTTTTGTTTCTTTCTTTCTCCATAGATGAGTTAACATTTTCTAATATGTCATGTAGATTAAAACATACAATATGAATCTATTCTTCCTTTTCTCATTCAAGAGAATCACCTTAAGGGCCATCTATAGTGCAATGTGTATCAAGAATTCTTTTAATTTTATTGCAAATAATATTCTGTTTTATGCTTATACTGAATTTATTTATTCATTTGTGCATTTGTTCTATTGGGCTATTTTATTTTTATTTATTGACATTTACCTTGTGTGTATGCAAATGTTTTGAACATTCTTATCCAAGTCATAGTGCGGATATATGCTTTCATTTCTCTAAGATTAATACTTAAATGTGTGGTGACTAGATCTTATGGTAGAGAGATAATACCTTTTAAGGAAACTTCCAAAATATTTCCTTGTTATATTTTTGCTGTGTTTTGCCAAATTTATTCTTTTTATTTTTAATTGCTTTAAGGAAATTATTTCACATTCCCACTATAAGCAAACAAAGACTCTCCTTCCTCCATATTCTTTTATTTTTTCAATTTTTTTTCAATTTTTCAATTTTTTTTTTTTGTCTTTTTGAGACAAGGTCTCCCTCTAACCCCAGCTTTCCTGGAACTCACTATGTAGAGCAGGCTGGCCTGGAACTCACAAAGATCCGCCTGCCTCTGCCTCCCAAGTGCTGGGATTAAAGGCGTGCACCACCACGCCCGGCTTTCGATATTTTATTTATTATTTTTATGTGTACATGTGTATTGCCTACATGTAGGTTAGTGCACCTGTGTAGTGCAATGCCTGCGGAGGACAGAGGAGGCTGTTGGATCCCCTGGAACTGGAGTTATGGACAGTTAGCTGCCATGTGGGTTCTGGGATTTGAACCCAGGTCTTCTGCAAGAACAGCCAATGTTCTTAACCACTGAACCATCTCTCTGGCCCCTGCCTCCACATTCCTACCATTGTTTGGTATAGTTGATCTTTTAAAAAACATTTTATTATTTTATTTTGTGTATTGCCTGCATGTGTATAAGTGCACCCATGCCGTGCAATGCCCATGAGGGTCAGAAGAAGGCACTGGATCCTCTGGAACTGGAGTTAAGGATTGTTTTTAGCTGCCACATGGATGCTGGGAATTGAATCTGGGTACTCTGTAAGAGCAGTCAGTACTCTTAACTGCTGAGCCATCTCTCCAGCCCGTAGTTGATCTTCATAATTTTGACTGTTCTAAATTAGACATGTGGTGATAGCACATTCTAGTTTTAATATGAATTTCCAGAGCAAATAACCATGGCAAGCCAAGCATCTTCTTGTATTAGATGTATATAAAATGTTATATAATATTAAGCGATATGTAAGAACTCCCATTTATTTCATTTATATATACTTTTACCTTGGTTTATTCTGAGTTCCACAATTTTTGCCTACTGTTTTTATTTAGTTTGACCTAGTGTCTTTCTCTTGCTGGAACTCACATTTATTGTCAGTGTTCTCATCAATGTATTTTCATTTTTGAACTCTTATTTTCTATCCCTATATAATTCTCCCATAGTTATGTATTTCTCATATGAATTGTTTCTTTTATTGAAGAGAGGTATTGGAAAATAAGACTGAGAGCTAGGTTTGCTTTTTGCTTTTGGAACACATCTTAGTTATCTTGTCTGAAGAGAAATCAAATATATATATTCATATTTATATAAATATTTCCATATGTAAGAATCTGAATTTTTAATAAACTAGCGGGAGTTCCTATTGATATTTTCAACTCTAATCTATTGCCACAAGTCATTTTTGCTTCCTTCTTTTGTTGATCTTTAAATTAATGTTTGAGGCAAAATGTAATCCACGCAATCTGTAACGGAACTTAATAACTGTTTACTTTTCATAGGTCTCTATAGTAGTGTCAGAATTACTGAACTGTGCCTGAGTAGAAAACAGGTGCGTGTGTGTGTGTGTGTGTGTATGTGTGTGTGCGCGCGCACGCACGCAAAACATCCAAGTGCTTTTTGCTTCCTTCTTTCTTTTGCCATACAGGTCCCAGTCATTTAAAAAGACCCCAAAGAAAAGTAGCCAGTTTCTTGACTAAAAGTCAAAATGTCCTTGGGCTTCTTAGCAACATGCTCTGTTCCACAGGCCAAATATATCAAAAGTGTTTGGGAGCTCTTATCTAATCCCTAAAAGATTTTTAAGGTTACCTCTTCAAAGAGGGGAATGTTAGAAGCAAAAAAAAAACCCATTAGGAAGGAAAGAAGGAAGGAAGGAAGGAAGGAAAGGGACTTTGAGACGCCATCCTAGAGATTACCTCAGGGAGGAAGGAAAGAAAAAAGGGGAGGGAGGGAGGGAGGAAGGAAGGAAGGAAGGAAGGAAGGAAGGAAGGAAGGAAGGAAGGAAGGGGTACACGAAGTCAGAAAAAAATGATGGGGAGATATGGGAGGTGTTGGAGGCGAGGGAGTGGTCGTGGATTTGATCAAAGCACCTGATATGCATGTAGGAAATTCTCAATAATGTTTTTTTAAAAGTTAAAAAAAATCATTGTTCATCACTTATTTTCAAAATTAAAAATGTTTTTGCATGTTTGCGTTACAGGTAAAGTCATTTGAAATTCTTTGTGATTTTATTCCTCATGTTACTTTCTTGTAATAAAACTTTTAAATATGTGCACATATTATGGCATGATATTTGTGTTTTCAGGACACATAGCTTTTGCAACTGCAAATAGAAATAATGTTGAAATACAGTTATAATAGCAGTTTTAATGCCTGCCATTTCTGATTCTAATATACAGTTCAGATCTGGGTGTTTATATTAATGGATTTCCTCCTACTGTGGGAGATATATCTTCCTTTTTTATTCATAATTTGCACTTTATTGCTTTTTAAACAATACGATTTTAGAGGGGGGTTGATCTCTCCTCTCTCTCTCTCTCTCTCTCTCTCTTTCTCTTTTTCTTTCTTTCTCTTTCCATTCTTCTTTTTCTTTGTTTTTTTATGGGAGGTGTTGGAGGCGAGGGAGTGGTCGTGGATTTGATCAAAGCACCTGATATGCATGTAGGAAATTCTCAATAATGTTTTTTTAAAAGTTAAAAAAAATCATTGTTCATCACTTATTTTCAAAATTAAAAATGTTTTTGCATGTTTGCGTTACAGGTAAAGTCATTTGAAATTCTTTGTGATTTTATTCCTCATGTTACTTTCTTGTAATAAAACTTTTAAATATGTGCACATATTATGGCATGATATTTGTGTTTTCAGGACACATAGCTTTTGCAACTGCAAATAGAAATAATGTTGAAATACAGTTATAATAGCAGTTTTAATGCCTGCCATTTCTGATTCTAATATACAGTTCAGATCTGGGTGTTTATATTAATGGATTTCCTCCTACTGTGGGAGATATATCTTCCTTTTTTATTCATAATTTGCTCTTTATTGCTTTTTAAACAATACGATTTTAGAGGGGGGTTGATCTCTCCTCTCTCTCTCTCTCTCTCTCTCTCTCTCTCTCTCTCTCTCTCCTTCTTATTAACTTTTGGTTCATTGGTGCTGTCTAGGTGTCTCTGAACTCTAAATTCTATTTCTTTAGGTCAGAGGATTCAGCGGACTGGGTCTGTATATCTCTTTCTTGCACCCCTGTCTAGAAATCCTTTAGGGTGAAAACTGGGCAATTATGAGGCTACCTCATATATAGTCTTTCTTGGGGATCTTTGACTTTTGAAGTTACTTGATGCCTTTTGTCTTGATGAGAGCTGTTTCATGTATTTTGTTCACTGTTTGGTTGCTTCATGTATGAGAGTAAGCCCAGTTCCATCTCTTGAGCCTTGACATGAAGCAGTAATTCTCCCACATCTCATTCACTCAAATCTTAAGTCTTAGGATTTTTACCTATTTGAACTTTTATTATTTCAAGCAAAATAATCAATTTATGAAACTTGAACTCTGACTTTACTCATCTGAAGGATCAAGAAGCCTTAAGTAATATCCATATTATATAATTATGCCCTGTATTTATGTGTTTAACCTCAGCTTGTTTCTTCTCTCCCTCCTTTTAATCTGTATTTTAAAGAAATTGATCAAAGAGTCTTTGCAATGGATATCCGAAGCCATTGCTGTCTTGGGCTGACCCAATTGTATTTCCAAAAGATGTCCTTTGTTAGCTAAATCAGATTTCCAGGAATTTGTCTAGCAGCATTTTCAGTTCACCAGACCAATTCAGAAACACACTCTCCCATGCTTTATTCTCTCTTATATTTCATCGAAGCCCATCCCCTGTTTTGTTTTTTGAGATGGGGCATCCCTGTAGCCCCAGCCTTCTAGAATCCATACATAGACCAGGCCTGTTTTTGCCTGTGTCTCTGAATATGGGACTATGCTCAGCTAAAGGACACCTTTTTTTCCTAAATTATTGAGATGTTTAAGTTCATTTCATCAAATTTAAAAGTAAAGTGGACATCTAGAGTTCAAATTATCCTTGACCAATTATAGAATATCTTGAAAAAATATTCTTTGGTACTGAAATCGTTAATCATTTTTAAGCTTACGATTGTTTGAATTCGTTAAGAAGGCTTAAAGTATTTTCTGATTTTTTATTTTTGGTAACTGAGTGATATTAATACCATAATATCTTCACACAGAAGTACCTCATAGAAATAAAACCCGAGAGAGTCATGTGGGTTCTCAAGTTGTCAGGACATTGTTTGTTGGATATTTTCCTTTCTGGTTTTATTTTAAATTCTTTAGAACACAATCCCTTACATAAAGGCATAACATGCCTTTGCTGGTAATCTTATTAATTCTTCGTAAAAGAAATACAGATTTCCTGATGTTCTTACTTGAGTTCATTGTTTCTGTGGATTTGCCAAACCTAAAAAGAAAGAATTTGAATTCCCAATTATTTTCTGATCTTTGCTGCACTATTATTTAGTACTTTAAATAAGCTTCAAATCAAGATGTAGACTCCGGTCTAAAATCAGGTACAGAGTGTGTGTATAACACACATCAGGCCCGAGAGAGAGAGAGAGAGAGAGAGAGAGAGAGAGAGAGAGAGAGTTCTTTTGCTAGTTCTTAACTTCAAGATTTATTTTTTGTTGTTGTTAAATAAGCCTTTTGACATCATGCCCCTCCAAAAAATCTCATTTCGATATTTGTGAGCTGAACTGAAGTAATCACTCTAAATGTGTACTCGTTGTAAGGAATAGAATTAGTGATCTATTTTAAAGTACTCTAATCTCTTTGGGCCACAGTAGTCTGAAGTTTTTCCTTTAAATTACTAATAATGGGAAATTTAAGCAGATTGACTAGCACACTGCCCTCTTCTGAGGTTCTGCATAAGCAGGCATTTGCATGGCCTGAGTCCCTAAAAGAGGATGTTACACCAGAGAGAAGAAACTTAATGCCAGCAATAACTGAATAGCCCATTGGCAGATAATGTTGGCACAAGGAAAGGAAATGTTTATTGAATGTCGATTCAGGTACCTCACTAGATGTTTATTTATCAGCTGCATTGAACTAAGCTGTAGTATTCTCTGACTTCCATCTGGTTGCAGGAATATGAGGTGTTTGGCTAATATTTTCACATTATTACTGAATTTTCAGATTCTTTCTGATAATACAATAGACTGGATTTATTTATTTATATTTTTTTTAATTTTTGAGACAGGGTTTCATGTGGCCTAGGCTGGTCAAAATATGGCTATGTAGCTGAGACTAACTTTCAACTTTCTGAGCCTCCATATCCTGAGTGCTAAGGTTATAGAAATGTGCCACCACATTGGGTTTATGTGGGGCTGGGGATTTAACTCAGGAATTTCTACATGTCAGGCAAATATTCTGCCAAGTATGCTACATTCCTAGTCCCCTTTTAAAAGTATATATTTTAAAGACAGCAGAATATTTATCAAGTAGGAGAGATTCATAAAAGCTATGTAATTAATGGTCTGAAACTATTTTCCAGACTTCCATTCATTTAATTAAAATGACTTTGATGAGTTTACAAATTTGAATATAGAAACACTTAATATTGTTATGAACTTGAAGGTTGTCCAGACTTTTAAAACACTGGGGATGAAGAAGTAAGATTAAGACATAAGACTGCTTTGCCTTTTCTATGTTACCTCTAATAAAGTGAAAATAGGAGCAAGAATAATAATATGTGCTCTAAAAAAGGCCTAAATTATTTTTATTGATTGAAAATTCCATAATGTACATAATGTGTTTTGGTTATGTCCATCCCCATTCTCTCCATTCTAGTTCTTTCAGTTTCTTTTCTAACCACCGACGCCCCACTATTCCCTCCCAGCTTTCTCTCCCTCCTTCCCTCCCTCCCCCTCTCCCCCTCCCTCCTTCCTTCCATCCCTCCCTCACTGCCTCCCTCCCTCTCTACCACAGAATCCACTTAGAGCTGCCAGTCTGTTAATTTAATGGAACATGGGAAGCCTCTCTGTCCAAGTGGCCATCAATTGTCTACAGGTCCTCAGCTAGTAGTGAACTTCTTGACCAGCGTCCCTTTCCACAATGGGAAACTTCTTACTTGATCTTGTGCATTTTTTTTATGTTTAAAATATTTTATTTATTATTATATTTTAACTATTTTTTAATAACCATAGAATTAGAAGAAGCATTTCATTACAACATTGACATATTCAATAACAATTTCCAGAGGTAAGATGCATCTTGGGACT
>NW_008349975.1:3792859-3795203 GCF_000622305.1 Nannospalax galili | reverse complement strand
TTTAAAAAAGATCTCCATTTCATTTTAAAATATACTGTTTCCTACAGAAAGACTCATTGTTTTTGCTAATAACACTGAGATGTTGGTACATCCATCTCTAATCTGTATGTATCTGATTATTACTAGTCACGATTGGCTGTACTTGGATCCTTGGCATCTGTGTATGTCTATAAAGTCATCTGGTAGATTTCAATGGTAATGTTTATCACCTCTACTAATTAACATGATGTAAATTTTTATGCTTCCTCCTCATATATAATTCATTTTTTAATTTGTTGATTATTTTTGATGTGTATATCACACAGAACATTCCAAACCATCTTATTTAACTATACACCCACTTCCAAGATGGTACCCTCCCATAGCCTCCCTCCCCACACTAGAGCCCTCATACTCTGATATCCCTGCTACTGTCTGCTGTGTTGTTGGCACCACCAGCCATTCCCCAATACTTGCCCTTCTGTTGAATCTAGTCAGCCTATCTAGAGCTTTTTGTTTTAGGAGGGTCAGTTGTTCCTCATCTAGCAGTAATTGGTTGTCAATATTCCTTTGGATAAGATTGGGGTCTGCTGTTCAATTTCCCAGTTCTATGCTGGGTTACTATCTGGGAATCCCTTTGGCCAGTCTGGCCAACAACTCAAAAGAAGGTTTTGCCTATCTGGTGTTGTTGCTTGTTATGTAGCCTTTAGCTATACGTATGGAATGAAATTATATTGGCGCCTTTAATATTTCATTATACTTTCCTTTTGGGTGTTTAAGGCCATACAGTTGGTCCAGATACACCAATTTATTTTTACTCTTAAGGTCGTTTGAGGATCTGTTCCTCAGGGATCACATGGGATTGGGAGGAGCCCCTGGCTCCTTTCTTTTACCAGTTCCGCCTATGTGAAGATAAGTCAAAGGTCCTGATCACCCATGGTTGGCTTTGCTTGGAAGCATGGAGGAAGTGACTCCTCTGTGTTGACCCTCCTCTTTATAGACTGGACACTGGTTCAAGTCCATCAGGTGGGGTCTTTTTGGCCTCCTTGATCAAGAGGACAGGTGACCCACCACCATTATAGGACATTTTGAGAGATGCTCATAGTCCCCTGGAACTAGTTGACCTATGAGGGCAAGGAGCAAAAAGTGACCTTTATGTCCCTCTGACAAAATTATTAAAGACCTCAAAGTATGTCTGTTAAACACCCAGGAAGGTTAGTTCCACCATTCTTGTATTTTTAATTACTGTGTGTCATGTAGATAAACCTAGGACAAAGACCAGTTGTTCTCAGAAAAACCTTACATAGACATATATTTCTTGATCTGCTGTGTATAATTTGTCAGTAAGTTGTAGGAGTAATATGGTTCTCTCTGGTTTTCAAAACTAGCTAGGTATTGTTTATCTCTCACATTGTCTCATGCCCCATCATGGTTTTCCCACTTAAGGTTCCCCCATTTCCCCTCTTTCTCCCTTACTAATACTCTTCTCCTATGGTGCTACCTCTCTTGAGCTCCTCCTTTCCTTTTATCCCCTAGGTTCCTTGTATACCCTTCCCTCCCACCTCCCTTAAACTAACCCAATTTTTATCCATATCTCCCTTATTAAGGCCTGTTTCCTACTGTTCTTCACTTTCAGGTTATTTCTTTCCCTTTAGCTCCCTGTTTCCTTTCCATTATCCTTGTTCCTGTAGTTATGTCTGGTTGCATACTTATTTATCAGAGTCTGGTTCTAGGATCCACATATGAGTGAGAACATATGTTGATTTTTTTCCCGAGTCTGTGTTACTTCACTTAGTACAACAGTTTCTAGTTCCATCCATTTACCTGCAAATTTCATGATTTCATCTTTCTTTACTGCTGAGCAAAACTCCATTGTATAAATGAACCACATTTTAATTATCCACTCATCAACTGAGGGGCACTTAGATTGCTTCCATCTCTTAGCTATTGTGAAAAGAGCAGCAACAAACATGTATGTACAAGTGTCTCTGCAATAGGATGAGTTCTTTGGGTATATGCCAAAGAATGCTATAACTTGGTCAAATGGTAGGTGCATTTGTAGTTTTTTAAGAGTTTTCCACATTGCTTTCCATAGGGGTTGAACCAGTTTGCAGCCCCACCAGCAGTGGATGAGTGTTCCCCTTTCTCCACATCCTTTCCAACTTTTGGTATCATTTGTTTACTTGATCTTAGCCAGTCTGACTGGGGTAAGGTGAAATCTTAAAGTGGCTTTAATTTAGATTTCCCTAATTATTGGTGATGTTGAACATCTTTTAAGATGTTTCATAGCCATCTTTACTTCTTCTTTTGAGAACTCTCTCTTCAGCTCCTTAGCCCATCTTTTAATTGCGTTACTTCTTGCCGT
>NW_008349975.1:3791877-3792636 GCF_000622305.1 Nannospalax galili | reverse complement strand
TTCTCTGTGTTTTCTGTTTGTTTCCTTGGTTGTCTCCTTTGATGTACAGAATTCCTCCTTTTTTAGTTAAATGAGGTCCCATTTGTAAATTCTTGCCCTTGTTTCCTGAGAAATTGATGTCTGGGTTAGAAAATCCTTTCCTACGCCTCTATCTTGTAGGTTTTTCCCAAAGTTTTCTTCTAACAGTTTCAGAGTTTCAGGCTTTACATTGAGGTCTTTGAGCCATTTGGAATTGACTTTTGTGCAGGGTGAAAGATAGGGGTTTAGTTTCATTCTTCTACAAGAAGAGATCCAGTTCTCCCAGAACCATTTGCTGAACATGCTGTCTTTCTTCCAGTTAATGTTCTTGGCCCCTTTGTCAAATATCAGGTGGCTGAAATTGCATTTATTCATATTTGCATCTACAATTTTGTTCCATTGGTCTGTGAGTCTATTTTTCTGCCAGTACCATGTTGTTTTTATGACTATAGTTCTGTAATACAGCTTGAAATCTGGTATAGTAATCCCCCTCCGGCATTGCTCTTAGTGCTCAGGGTTGTTTTGGTTATCTGAGGTCTTTTGTGCTTCGATATGAATCTTAGGATAGTTTTTTCCAATTCTGTGAAAAATGTCATGGGGACTTTGATTGGCATTGCATTGGATCTATATATGACTTTTGGTAGGATGGTCATTTTCAAAATATTAATTCTTCCAATCCATGAGCATGGGAGGTCCTTCCATCTTCTGATGTCTTCCTCAATTTCTTTCTTTAAAGAGTTA
>NW_008349975.1:3787071-3791790 GCF_000622305.1 Nannospalax galili | reverse complement strand
TAATTGCTTGTTATTGGTATATAGAAAGGCTACAGACTTTTGTAGATTAATTTTGTAACTTGCCACTTTACTGAACATGTTAATAATTTCTAGGAATTTTCAGGTGGAATTTTTGCATCCTTTAGATATAATATCCTATCATCTGCAAAAAAGGGATAATTTGATTTCTTCTTTTCCAATTATTACTCCTTTAATTTCCTTCTCTTATTGCTTTTGAAAGATTTTCAAGTACTATGTTAAAGAGAAGTGGGGATAGTGGACAGCCTGTTCTGGTTCCTGATTTCAATGGGAATCCTTCCAGTTTTTCTCCATTTAGAATGATGTTGGCTGTGTGTTTGTTATATATGGCTTTAATTCTGTTGAGGTATGTTCACTCCAGTCCAATTCCCTCTAGGACTTTGAACATAAATGCACGTTGAATTTTGTCAAAGGCCTCCTCTGCATCTATTGAGAGGACCATATGGTTCCTGTCTTTGAGTCTATTTATATGACTCATGACGTTTATTGACTTACATATATTGAACCATCCCTGCATCTCTGGGATAAAGCCGACTTGATCATGGTGGATGATCTTTTTGATGTGTGTCTGTATGTGGTTTGCAAGTATCTTGTTGAGAATTTTTTCATCTATGTTCATTAAGAATATGGGTCTGTAGTTTGCTTTTTTGGTTATATCTTTACCTGGCTTTGGTATTAGAATGCTGCTGGCTTCATAGAAGGAATTTGGAAGTTTTCCCTCCATTTCTGTCTTTTTGAATAAATTAAGTAGTATTGGATGCAGATCTTCTTTAAATGTCTGATAGAATTCTGCTGTAAATCCATCTAGTCCTGGGCATTTTTTAGTCAGGGTGTTTTGTATTACTTTTTCATTTTTTCATTTGTTTTATGGGTCTGTTTAAACTGTTAAACTTTTCTTGGTTTAGTTTTGGTGATTCCCATGCCTTTAGATATCCATCCATTTCTTTTAGGTTTTCAAATATAGTAATGTATAGATTTTTTTGCTTTTCAAGTGTGTTGAGTTGCAGTGTTAAGTCATTTATTTGTGTGCTTTCCGATTTTTTGATGAAGGCACATAGAGCTATAAACTTCCCTCTAAGAACTGCTTTCAGCGTGTCCCAGAGGTTTTGTTGTGTTGTATTGTCCTTTTCATTTAATTCCAGGAATACTTTTATTTCTTTCTTAATTCCTCTTTTAACCCATTCATCATTCATGAGTGTGTTGTTTAATTTCCGTGTGTTCATGTGGTGATTAGGGCTTCTTCCGGGGTTGATTGTAAGCTTTATTGCATTGTGGTCTGATAGAATGCATGGAATTATTTCAATCTTTTTGCATTTTTGAGGTGTGTTTTGTGCCCCCAGTATATGGTTGATTTTGTAGAAGATTCCATGGACTGCTGAGTAGAAAATATGTCTTTCAGTGCTTGGGTGGAATGCTCGGTAGATGTCTGTTAAGTCCATTTGATATATGATATTGTTTAATTCAGATTTCTCTATGTTAACTTTCTGCCCTGTTGACCTATCTAATGGAGACAGTGGGCTATGGAAGTCACCTACTATTAATGAGTTGGAGTTAATTTGGGTCTTAAAGTCCTGTAGTATTGTTTTTAATGAAGTTGGGTGCACCAGAGTTTGGTGAATATATGTTCATGATTGTAAAATCTTCTTGATTGATTGTTCCTTTGATCAAAATGAAATAGCACTCTTTGTCTTTTCTGGTTAGTTTCAGTTTAAAGTCTATTTTGTCCGATATTAGGATTGCTACGCCTGCTTTTTTCTTAGTGCCATTTGCTTGGTATATTTTGAGGTAGACTAGAAACAGGCACTCTCTGGACGTCTGCTGAGATCCAAGCCTGCTACACTGATGTAGGTCTGAACCCCAAAACGATGAGTTTTGTTTCTTAATCCATTCACCTAGTCTGTGTCTTTTGACTGGGGAGTTCAGTCTGTTAATATTTAAAGTTATTAATGAATTATTGGTGTTGAGTCCTGTTATTTTTATTTCTGGTTATATTTGTGATACAGCTGTACTTTTTCACGGTTATATCTTCATTGGATTTCTTTCTGCAATCCCTTGGGTATAGTCATTCCTTTCTTCAGCTCTTTGTATTGTTTCCAGAACTCTCTGAAGGGCTTGTTTTGTGGACGTGAATTCCTTCAGCCTATTTATGTCATGGAAGATTTTTCTTTCCCCTTCGACTATAATAGACATTTTGGCTGGGTATAGTAATCTGGGTTGGCATCTGTGATCATTTAAAACTGGGAATACTTTGGTCCAGGCTCTTCTGGCTTTCATAGTTTGCATTGAAAAGTCAGCTGTAATCCTAATGGGTTTTCCTTTATATGTGGCTTGTTGTTTATCTTTTTCAGCTTTCAGAATTGTCTCTTTATTTTGTAGGTATAGTGTTTTTACTATCATGTGCCATGGAGAGTTTCTTTTCTGGTCCTGTCTGTTTGGTGTTCTATATGCTTCTTGTATTTGTATGAGCATATCTTTCTTTAATTTTGGGAAATTTTCTTCCACAATTCTGTTGAAGATCTGGTCCATTCCATTATCTTGGGATTCTTCTCCTTCCTGTATGCCTATGATTCATAAGTTTGGTGTTTTTATGGTTTCACACAATTCCAGCATTTTCCATTCTTGTGATTTCTTAATTTTTCATAATCTTTGCTTGGTCTAGTTTGTCCACTTTATCTTACAGTCTTGATACTCTGTTTTCCTTTTCATTCATCCTGTTGGTGAGGCTTTCTCCTGTTCGTTTCTAATTGGCTTACTGAGTGTGTCACTTCCTTCTTCATTTCATCCTGAGTATTTTTCAGTATTTCTAATTCTTTTCTGAATTCATTCAGAGGTTTGTCCCTATCTTCCTTCAATTCTTTGGTTTCTTTTTGTGTGTGTTCTTTAAATTCACTGAATTCTTTTATCATGTTCATAATTGTTCTTTTGAGTTCCATGTCCTGCATTATCTCTAGGGGGTTCTCATTGTACTCTTCTAGAGGACTATTGATATTTGGCAGGGATATGTTATTTTGTTTTTTCATGTTATTATGTTTTCTCTGTAACTTTGACCTGTTGTAGGATCCCCAGGCTGGAGTACCCAACGTCCACAGGCGGCCGCACCCTAATAACTCAGTCCTCAGACCAGGAGATGCAATAAGCAAGAGGATTTAATTGTTTGCGCAGACGGGCCCCTGCCTCACTTAGAGAGAGAGAGAGAGCAGCAGCCCCGAGCTCAGCTTACAGGCAACTTTTAAAGGCAAAAACCACAAACCACAACCGGCAGCAGTGGGAGGGGGCCGGCAGCAACCGGAATCAGTGGGAGGGGGCCGGCAGCAACCGGCAGCAGTGAGAGGGGTGAAGTTTCGGGTGATGTCCAGCTTGCCACTTTAACCTGGGGGGCTTTAGTTTGATTCCATCATTCCCCCCTTTTCTTATGGCAAGATTTTAATCATAAAATCTATGAGTTTTCTGGAAGCATCATAGCAGCAAGGTCAGTGAGTACCAATGTGATGATGGCAACAAGGATGATCAAGGCCACAGAGATGATGATGATAGCGACTAATTCCCAGTCAGAGTGGTTCATGTGTTTAGGACGTTGAGGGTTGTGGGCATAGTCAGGAGAACCATGTAGGGTCCTTTCCATCGTGGTTTAAGAGTCTTTACATTGTGTCTTCTTACGTACACCTCCTGATCTCCAATTTGGCAGGAGTGAGGTGTTCGTGGACTCCCAGGCCGGTAAACAGCAGGGAAAGGCTTCAAAACCTGGTTCTGGATGATCTGAAGAGCTTGGAGTCTTGTTTTCAAGCTGGGGTTATCAAAGGAAGAGGGCAAGGGGGACAAAGCTACATTGAGAACAGGAGGAGGCCCTCTAAAAAGAATTTCATAGAGGGTTAGACTGTGTATAGCAGGAGTATTTCTAGCTCAAAATAAAGCTAGAGGTAGGAGCTGTACCAAGTCTTTAGTGCCAGTCTCTAAAGCTAATTTGGTTAAGGTCTCTTTAATAGCTCTATTTATTTTTTTTACCTGTCCTGAACTCTGGGGTCTGTAAGCACAATGTAATTTCCAATTAATCCCCAGTGCTTTGGCCATTCCCTGACTTACCTGGGAGACGAAGGCTGGGCCATTATCAGACCCAATTACCTTAGGAAGTCCAAATCGAGGGAAAATGTCTTCGATCAGTTTTTTCATCACCGTCTGGGCTGTTTCCTTCTGGGTGGGGAAAGCTTCAATTCACCCTGAGAAAGTGGCTATGAACACTAAAAGATATTTATAACCATTGAGAGGACCTCAGTAAAATTTACTTCCCAGTTAGTCCCTGGTTGTGTCCCTCTTTCTCTCTTACCAGATGGGACCTTTCTTGGCAAGTACAAGGCTTGTAGAAGAGCCATTATTGTTTGGTTTTTTGTTTGTTTTTAATGTCTTTACCAGCCGAGGTGAGGAGTCCCCGCCTCTGGTAAATTTCCCCATGTATATGGGCTGTGGCAAACGCATAGCGGCTGTCGGTGTAAATGTTGACCTTTCTGTCCTTTGCCAATTTTTAGGGCCTGGATTAAGGCTTTTAATTTAGCCCGTTGGGCTGAAGTTCCAGCCAGCAGGGCTTGGGCCCAAATTATTTTCTCCCCATCGACCACCGCTGCCCCTGCCTTACGTTCACCATTTCGCAGAAAGCTGCTCCCATCCGTATACCAGGTGACATCTGCATCTGTTAGGGGCTGGTCGGAG
>NW_008349975.1:3713630-3786052 GCF_000622305.1 Nannospalax galili | reverse complement strand
GGGAGCAGCAGGGTGTTCCAAGGGGATTGGCAAGGGTGAAGTATGCCCATTTGCAAAAGTCTCTGAATGTGGGGCCTGATTCCCTCTCGGGCCTCTTTGCTCATAGGGTATTGTTTGATTGAAACCGGAGTTGCAGATGGTTTTAGTATAACCACTATTGGAGGCTGGTTGTATGCTAGTCCTGGGCCTCCTGTCTTGGCCCATGCCAAGGGGATTTTACTTAGCCAATCAGATATACCAGGAGTTCCTACTTTCAGTCTCTCATATAACCGATGTTCATCTTCCAGCCGCAGGGTTAATACCTGTAGTGGAGCTCTATCTTTTCCTTTTACAGTAGCTCCCTTTGTAGTGAAGTGGATGTTGGCTCCCAGCTTAGAGAGTAAATCTCTCCCAAGAAGAGGGTATGGACAGTTGGGGACCAATAAGAATGAGTGGGAGACTCGTCCTGTGCTGAGGAGGGGATTTGTCAGGTTTGTCAAGGAGGGTTAGGGAAGCTTGTCCTCGGGGAGGACTGGCTTTTACTTCTTCTCAGGGGCAGACTGAAGGGGCAGGAGGGAAGAAGTAAGACTCAGGGGAGCAGAAGGGACAGGAGGCCCCTGGTCAGTCTCTTCAGTTCCCCTAGGAGGTAGGAACGGCCGTGCCCAAGGTGTGGGGTTCCGGGACAAGTCTTCCCAGGTGACTATGTAGGCCACCTGGTCCGGATGTCCGTGTGGTCTTGGGTGGAAAATGTATTCCTTAACCTGCAAGATAGTAGCAAGGTCAAAAGTCCCATCCCTTGGCCATCTTTTTTCAAAAGAGGGCCATGCAGAGGAACAGAGACTCTGCCACTTCTTCTTCTGGACCTCCAATGATAAGTTGTGGGCCCTCTCCAAAACCTCCTTTTAGTGTCCAGAGTTAAGCTTAAAGGGGTAGTTAGTGATTGACCCATAGTGGAGGTCGCAGACAGGAGAGGGGGAGAGTAAGAAGGAAAGAAAGTGAGAATATGCCACTCCAAATAATAATGACCAGTGGGTGTGCTTATGAACAAGTACCTAACGTTGCCCAGTTTTTCTTCTGCGGGGGACGTGAATTTATCTGGGATTCACGCCTGGGACCCCCTTATCCTTCCACTGGAGTCTTTTAGCGGCTAGCGCCCTATGGCTCTTATTTGCTCGACCCGTGCCCGCAGGGCTGTTTCAGTGGCCAGAGAGAGAGAGAGAAACAGAGAGGAGAAGGAGATACAGAAAAGCTGCCTTGTCTCCACCCGTGCGGGCAGTCGGGGTCCGCTAAGAGGGCTAAGAGCCTTTGGCTTACATCAGGGAGTAGCCCTGACCAGAAAACCTCAATTACTCTTTTGCCTTTAACAGTCCCATGTGAAGACTCAGTCCAAGAATAAGAGGAAGGAAAAAGGAGGAAGGGAAAGTTTAAAATAGAGAGCATTGAGAAAATTACAAAACCAGACCTTCCTCTATGTAACTAACACAACCATAAAGCATACATATCACATTAAATCACATTCATGTGGACCGGTCCTTCTTTCATTCAGACACACACTGCACCCACCATTCTCACTTTTGGGATCCCTGAACACAGACACAGACAATACACAGAACAGAGAATTTCTTGGCGCACGTCCCTTAACTCAAGAACTGAAAGTACAGAGTGGGAGGGGAGTAACCAAGCCAAACTCCCTTCTTCTCCCGGGGGAAGGAAGGCTATGCCGCCTTCCCCACTCCAGACCACTCCGGTCCTAAAGGCGAGAGTGTCAGAACCAGGGGCCTCTGGGCACGTCTGCCACTCCCACTGGTTTCCAGAATACAGACTTACAGGTTCTGCACAGGCACAATTGTTCAGACGGAACATTCCCAGAACAAGAAATACAAGAAATGAATTACAGACATTAAGACCAAGACAAAATACAAGACGTCCTTACCTCCTGCTGATCTGAGGAAATGGGTCTGGGGGCAACTGAATCCCAGACGAGCCCCCAAATGTAGGACCCCCCCCCAGGCTGGGGTACCCAACTTCCACGGGAGGCCACACCCCAATAACTCAGGCCTCAGACCAGGAGATGCAACAAGCAAGAGGATTTAATCGTTTGCGCAGACGGGCTCCTGCCTCACTCGGAGAGAGAGAGAGAACAGCAGCCCCGAGCTTAGCTTACAGGTGACTTTTAAAGGCAAAAACCACAAACCACAACCAGCAGCAGTGGGAGGGGGCCGGCAGCAACCAGCAGCAGTAGGAGGGGGGAAGTTTTGGGTGATGTCCGGCTTGTGTACGGAGCATGAAAAGGTCAGCTCTTTCTCAGCAGTTAGAATTATTTTACTTCTTACTTCCTTGTTCTGAATATTCTTCTTTGGTCTGGGGGACTTGGTTTGAATCCACTTTAACCTGGGGGGCTTTAGTTTGATTCCATCACTGTGAATTTCTTTTGTTGTTTCCGATTCTTGTGTGAAACAAAGGCCTTCAAGTTTAGGTCTGCTTCTTTTTGTGAATTTTATGTGTCTTTGTGGTTTACTTTTAGGGCATGAAAAGCTGGTCCATCTAAGCTTCTGATTTTCTCTTTTGATTTTATATTGGAGTGGCCAGATTGCTTTTGTCTTCAGGAGTTCCCACAGAGGCCCAATTCATATGAGGGTCAGATGTTTCCAGGCTTTCTCCTAGGTTCTGAATCCCTCCAGGAACGATTTGGCCTCAGGAATTTGGGTGTTGCACTGGCCGGGGAGCCTGGCGCAGGAAAGATGCTGGTCTAGGGCAGCTGGTGGCCATGGCACCCAGAGATGCAAAGGAAGATGGGGCAGGAACAAGCCCCAAGGACTCCTGGGGAGTGCACTAGGAGCTGGGTTTGGATGTAAAGGATCAGGAAGAGGAAAGGTTCAGCACCCCCATCCCAGAAAGAGGCTGGCAGATGGTACAGGCCCAGGGAAGCAAAGGGAGGTGAGGGTGGGGCCAAGCCAGAAGTAGTGCTCTTGGGGCTCAGAGAAGGCATTATGTTGGTCTGGATGTAAAGGAACAGGAAGCAGTATTGGTTCCCCAGGTGTCTGGGGCCCCAAGACAAGGAATGGGACAGAACCCAAATTAGGAGAGACTGGCCAGGGAGATAGGAGGGTGAATGAGGCTGGGGGATTCAGGGTGTGGAGGGTGCAAAGGTCTTACCCAGGAGAGAGGCCTGCAGGTAGGAGAGAGGCCTCGATCTTGTGCAGGTTTTATGCACACAGTCACACTCACTTTCAGTTCATATGTCCAACTGCCTTGTTATGTCCAGAAAACACTGTAGTCATCCATTGTCTCTGCCCCATTTAGGCCTTGGGCAGAGGGTGGTGTCCTATAGATGTCCCATTTAGGGATGAGCATTCTACAATTGCTTTTTCTCTGCACGCTGATCAGTTGTGTTTTTCTGTGTTAATCTCAATATACTGCTGAAAGAAGCTTTTATATATGGGTATAATGATAAGTCTTTTGGAGTCAGTTTAATACTATATCCATTTAGCAACAGGTTCTCTCCTGAGGCATATGACCTAAGTATCCTCTGGTTCTTGACTCTGTTATTGGCACCATGAGTTCTGGCTTATAGAGCGGGCTTTAAATGCAGTCATAAAGTGTTAGATTATTCTCATAACATGTGTGCCACTATTACAACCAACAGGCATATCTTGCCAGGAAATCATTATTGTAGCTCACAGCATTTGAAGGTGTATAATACTGATTATTACTTTTCTAAACTGATAGTTTGCATAGCACCTGTCATCATCATGAAAGCCAGTAAAGCTAAAGCTTCCAGCTTGTTCCATGTTCTATGATTTATGTGGTGTGTTCGGCAGTAGGGTAACCAAGAGTAATGACAATAGCCAGTAATGTTTGGAGGCTTTTGGACCCCACTGGCCCTCAACTCCAAAGGAGTAATCCATTCCTGGCACTAGGATTTTTAGTTAATAGCCTTTTTTATCTTGGTGAAGTGCTGTCTTCCCTCTTATAGAGTAACTCCATTTAAACTCTTTATATTTGTATATGTATAGATTTTAGGAAGGTTCTACATATTAGGTTTCCCTGAGTGTTAGTTATCCTTCCCCATACTGCCCTCCTCTACCCTGCTCTCCAATTTCTCAGCCCACTTAGCACTTCTTGCTCCATTATTCTCCATTCCTCCCTCAAGCCACCTGCATTCTGTGTCTCCTTTACCAAAATCCATCCACATGGCCCTTTGCCAGTTTCCCAGATTTTATGGATATTCCAATAGAACATACTTATCTAAAGATTCAAAGCTAGCATCCACATACATATAAGAGAGAACATGCAATGCTGTCTTCTCTCTCTTGATGATAATCTATTTCCTTTGATGACTGCCCTTTGCTTCTTTCTTACCAGTTTCTTCTTTCTCCCACCTATTAGAACTGTGTTCTTTTTTCAAAAGATCATTTTCCATTCACTTTCTATGAAAATTTTCTATTTCAGATTATCTCAAATTTCTACCATCTATAATTATCACAAAGAATAATTCCAAATGCTTGGAGCTCCATTTTTATCCCCTAGTGCCATTCCCTCATTTGACATGCAACACTAAGTTTAAAGCTTTCATTACAAATATTAAGGGGGTTAGGTATCTTCCGTAGGAATTTACTTGCTTGTGTTTATCCCTAACTTGAATTCCTACCTTAACTTCTGCTTTAAAATCATCATTTCCTGGAGCTGGTGTCTTCCCAACACATTGTTTCACCTTATGCATGGCTACTTGTATTATCTGTTTAGGCAATGCTGATGCAGCTATGATACTTAAAATAGATTTCTAATGCAAATTTAAAGATAATAGGAAGGATGCTAGTTCATTATAGATTGGGGGATTATTTTAAATTTATTATTAAATTTAAAAACAAAATAAATGTTGAATGTGAATAAAATTTCCACACCATACAGACTGAGCTTGCAATGCAGCATTGCTCATCATCTTTCGCCATCTGTAGGTACAGCAAAATGTGTGTCTAAAAGAAGTGGGCCTGCCTTACTCTGCTGCAGTCCTGATTCCAGTAGATATCAAACAGGAAGCTAGGTTCTACTTCCTCTTCAATGGAACCCAAGTCTATTTCCCTCTTACTGAACATCAAGAGTGCTGATTCCAGAGGAAAGCCTTCAGAAATCAAAGGGTTGCAGTAATACACTGTGTCCTTGGAGACATAATTCTCGTTGAAAAAACTGTTGGAAATAGAACATGAAGAGGAAGAACAGCCACATAATGACTTAGTTTATACATGTAATAGACATGAAAAACTGATATTTCTATTACTCAAATGTTCTTTTCCCTATTCTTTTATGTATGCATAGAAATGTGTACACAAGGAATATTCATTTATATATAATACTTTATAATGCATAAGAAGTACACTTACTAGGATCCAGAATGTTCCAGAAGAATTCTTTCTAAGGTGGCCTGAGGTCAAACAACTCAGGCTATTCCTGCTGTCAAGAAAGTTTCTCGCATCCTGTCTTGCTTTCCTATATTTCCCCCAGTGTTATTGTAGTATCGCAAAGTCAGCATACTAAATTCAAAAGGTGATAACCCAATAAATTTTTCCTCTTATCTCTCATTTATTATTTTGTTTGTATTAGTGACATCTTTTGATCATTTGGATCCAAATGGCAGTCCTCCTCAGTGTCATATGCAGGCTTTCCTTTCCTTAAACTTTTAAATCTGTTTTCACAAAAATATTCCATTCATTCTCTCTTGCATTCCAACCTTTTCTATGCTAATTTATTTTGTTTTTACAACCTACCTAATCTATTACAATAAACGCCTATATACCCTCTCTGTGATAGTTAAGGTGCTAACAAGTCATGTTCCCCTGACTGATGTTTTAAAATTGTGTTCTTTCAGATTGGGAAAGGGTTCCTGACCTCTAACAGAGGAGCTATAGACACTCTTGGAGTCAACGTTTTATTAAACAAACAAACAAAGAGGAGAAGTTAGGGTGGAGGTAGATGAGTAAAGGGGAAGAGTGGGAGGGTATATAATCAAAATACATTTTTAAGAAACTCTTAAAAAAAAATACTTTTAAAAGACTGTCTTCTCTTACTTTGAATAAAGCCCCCATAGCTCTACAGATCTTTACTTCATTAACATTGTTGAATTTACTTATTGTTATAGAAGTTCATGAGTGATGTGCATGGTAACTCTGTTGGTTTATTTGCATCTTTAATTCCTTCCAGACTCAACCAAGCAGTCCTCTAGACATGACGTTGCTCAAATTAGCCTCTTTTCTGGAATTATGCTCATTACTTCATTTCCTTATTACATATGTCCAAATATATCCAGTTCCTCAAACCTCCAGTTATATAGTACTTCTAAATAATAAGATCGTACATATATCCGTTTTTATTTATTTTTATGTGTATGAGTGTTTTGCCTGTAATATATAGGTACACTATATGTGTGTAATTCCTGCAAAGGCCCAAAAAGGGCATTTGATCCTCTGGAAATGAAGTTATGGACAGTTGTTAGCTATCATGCCAGTGCTGGGCACCACACTCGGGTCCCTTGCAAGAATAGCCCATGCTCTTAATCTCTGAGTCATCTCTCCAGTCGCCACGCCCCCCCCCGTGTGTGTGTGTGTTTCTAATAAAGACAAGTAATGAGATTTCTAAATATCAAATGTGGTTATTAAGAGATCTTTTTTTTTTTTTTTTGACAGGGTCTCTCTAGCCTAGCCTCAGCCTTCCTGGAACTCACTATGGAGACCAGGCTGGCCTTGATCTCACAGAGATTCACATGTCTGTGCCTTTCCAAGTGCTGGGATTAAAGTTGTATCCTACCACACCTGGCAAGAGATAATTCTTAATGTAACACTGCTATTATTTTCAACTCATTTCAATCTCTATAACCACATATGGATTATACAAAAATGGCAATAACTCTCAAATCTTTCAGATAAACTATTTTTCCTTTTTAAATTTTTTTTATTTATTGTTTTTGTTTTATGTGTATGAGTATATCTCCTGCATGTATGTGAATGCACCCGTGTCATGCAATGCTGTGGTCAGAGAGGGCTTCGGATTCCCCTGGAACTGAAGTTAAGGACAGTTCATAGCCATCATGTGGGTGCTGGGAATTGAATCTGGGTCCTCTGCAAGAGCAGCCAGTGCTCTTAACTGCTGAGCCATCTCTCCAGCCCTCAGATAAACGTTTTCATGCCATTAAACCTATAAGTACTAATAAGATAAACTGTATATTTTGAACTGAAGTTTTATACATGGAAATATTTGTAATGCAATAGCATTTCACCTAGTCCAATAACCTACTTCAGTTGAACAACAAAATATCTGAAATGAAGGTTGAGTGGTTGGTCAGTTTTTCTCACATGAATCTGTACTGTATTCTTTTTCTCATAATTTTTCTTAATTTGTCATTTATTTATAGATATGGCTTTCATTAACATCCAGTCATGAACAATTAATACTATAATCATACTCTTTTCATCTAATGATTACTGCAACTATACTTATTAAGTGTTCAATTTTATTAGCTATTGAGTCACAAAATTCATTAGTATATATTAAAATTAGTATACATTAAATATACAAACCAAGAGCACTATATAAATTCACTCTGAACATTTCAGAACAATTCCCTTTGGTAAGTAAATTATTAAAATTATGATTATAAATTTTGTCAAAGAATTGAAGTTATAATGGGGTGATAACTTTATAAAATTGCCAGGTAATGCAAGAAATTTTTTCTTTTTCCATTTGCTGGTGATATCGGGTATTGAACTCAGCACCCCATGCATGATAGAAAAGAACTCTGCCATTGAGCCATACCCCAAACAAAAGTTAGTATTTCATTTGTGTTGTTTATGGCTTTATTCAGGAAGTACTAATTTTATTTAATGTATTTGGTTTTAAAAACATTAGGCAAGATAGTTTTAGAACTTTATAAAATGAAAAGAAAGATTTAGGGTCTTCTACTTCAGAAGTTATTCTTCTAATTCACCTCAAAAGGAGTGGAAAGTTTTAATTCATTGAATCAGATGTAAATAGGAATCAATCTGTTGATGTGGGTTAAAGGCTTCTTTTAATTATTTCCTTAGGGGCTTCTGTCTTTGAAATTAGGAAATCAAGGCAGTTATAACACAATTTGTCAATATCCACAAATGCTGTTGACAACAGTTTCAGTGCTAGGTTTGTTAAGGCTACTTAATTAGGGTCTTTCTGTTTTTTCAACTAGCTGAGAAAGAGTCTGTAACTGGAGTCAGGCAAAGGAGAAATGAAGATGTGAATTAGAGAAGCAAAAAATAGTATTTCATTGAAGAATACTGCGCTTTCCCCCCTTTTTAATTGAATTGTTGTAAATTTCATACAATGTTTTTATTATATTTTTATTTTTAATTGAATTTTTGTGATTTTCATAGAATATAATGTTATGGTATTTATATCCCCTCCTTTGTTACAACCTCCCTTATTGCCCTCACACAATTTAATGTACTCTATCATACTATAATAAGACCTATAAAGTCTAATTTTTGTCCCTTGATACTCTTCGGTGAGTTCATCAACTGAAGCCCGATTAATTTACCAAGAGTACAATAATTTTTTGGCAGGGTCTCCCTAGACCCAGCCTGCCTGGAAGTCACTATGTGGGCCAGGTTGGTCTCTATCTTGCAGATATCCTTCTGTCTCAGCCTCCCAAGGGTTGGGATTAAAGGTACAAGGCGTGCACCACTGCCTGGTCAAGAGCCAAGGCATCTTGAAAGAGGCTGGGTGTCCCCCCCCCATCAGCCATGTGTTGCCAAAATTACCTTAGGTTGAGTTGGGGTTTCATTCCCACTTTCCCATGTCTATATTGGACTTTTGTCTGGTATGAGCTTGCACGGCACTTGTGCGTGTTGCCACCATTGATGAGTTCATGAGTAACTGATCAGCTGTTTGGAAGACTGTTTCACCATGATCATCCATCACCTCAGGCTCATAAACTTTCTGTCCCCTCTTCTGCAATGATTCCTGAGCCTTAGGGGACAGAGGTTTGATAAGCACTCTGCAGCTCTTATTCTCTGCATTTTGACCAGTTGGAGGTTTCTGTGTTAATCACCATCTGTTGCATAAGGAAATTTCTTTGGTGAGAGTTGGATTAATCTATGGGTATAAAAATAAGTCATTAGGAGTCAGTTTAATACAGTAAGTATTTAGTAGATAAGTAGTATTCCACTCTCCCCTATATCCTGTGACCTCAGGTTCCTGTGCCTGATATAAGTGTCAGGTAATATTTGTGCCACTATTGCAGCAGTGTTCATATCTTGCCAGGCCAGTTGTTGTCGTTCACAGGATTCACAGCTGGGTGTGGTTGATTATTATGTTTTCCTTTGGTAGCTTGCACAGCACTTTCCAGTACTATGAACTCTAGCCAGTAGAGATGAGATTCTGTAGTCAGCACTAACTCGATTTCTCTTTGTTTGTTCTACAGCTCATGTATGTAATGTCTTCAGCAATAGGGTCTTATCCATTTCTAGTGGATAACCTGAAGTCGGAGCAATGACCAGTAGTGTTTGTGGGTCTATGGGATCTGTGGTCAACAGCTTATAGAGAGGGTCCATTCCTGGCATTGAGGGGGATTTTTTTTTCATTAGCCTGTGATGTCTAGAAGGGGCAATGTCCCACTGTTAGAAGGTAACTCCTTTTAATGTCTTTTTTAATGTATATACTTTAAGAAGTTTCTATAGTGGTAGGTTTCTATGTGACTTTTTCTAAAGTCCTTTAGTGCTACTTATCCCTCCCCATACTCCCTCCTCTGCCCTGACCTCCCAATACCTACCCAATTTAACCTTTCCTACTCTAATGCTCCACTTTCCCCTTTCATATGATGCATTCTATCACCACTACCAGGAAACTAACTCCCATGGGCTTCTATTAGTTCCTTGAGTTCCTGATTTTCAAACCTAACCATGCATATCTAAGATTTCAAAACCCTCTCCCAGAATCCATCAGTTATCAATTGATCATGGGGTTTCCTGTCCACCTCCCCAATCCAGATGGGACCCCTTTCTGGCTTGGGTTTGCACAGATCTTGTGCATGCTGCCATAAGCACTGTGGGTTCATATGTGCAACCACACTTTGTTGTCCAAACAGAGAGTTCCTTTGGCTCTTTACAATCTTTGGCTTTTACCATCTTTCCAACCCCTTTTCTGCAGTGATCTCTGAGCCTTAGGTTGGGAGGGTGCCATAATGTACTTATACATTCTTAAGTATGAGATAATGAATAGTCCTATTTTCATTGGTAAGTCGTATGGAACCATATTCTTTCTACAAAAACATGAATTCACATTTTTACTAAAATATAATTAAAGCAAAGTATACTTCACTCTTTAATCTCTCAAGTTAGTTGTTCAATATGACATCATAGAGAAAAAAATAGCTAAATACAGAAAATACATTTATTCCTTTTAAGACTACATGATATGTAAATGTTGGTGAGTATCAAATAACTGTCAGGAGAAGATGCTACAAAGACATGGACTTATTCCACACCCTGCAGGGATGCCGTGAAGGCCAAATTCAATTATATAACAACACATTTAAATTATAGTAATAGGAAATGTATCATTTTAAATAGCATAGTCATAATTTTAAATTTGTTTGGGTGGAATTTTTTTATTTAGGAATTCTTAGAAGCATAATCTGACCCCCAAAAATTCTGTGCAAAATATTACTGTTATCATAAGGAAGGAAAACTATTTTTCCAGACTATTCTTAAGCATTTTATGTAGGCTTCATCAAAAGAAGTAGATTTTAATTTCTAGAATTGAGTATGAATGTTCATGTATCTCCTATCATAAAAATATACCTATTTATTATAATTTAAAATGTATTATATCAATGTTCATATTCACAAATAAGCATTTATCTAAAAATATCATTGATTGGATGGATTTCAGTGGTAAAGTAAATGATAGGTCCACAAAGTATAAAGCATGTTTTTGTATGCCATTAATGTCATCTTATATTTTGTTTTATTTCTGCATCTTTCAGAATAAATATAAAATCTACTAAATCTGCTTATGATTATTTTCTATTTTCTATCCCCATGTTTTTGTAAAGGGAAGAATACCTTCATTTGTGCAGAGGTACTTAGAATTTAGCATGTATATGAAGGACTCTATCTTTTCTTCAAAATATCTTTGATAATTGAATGTTTCCACAACAACGCAATGCAGAGGTGTGCTGGCCCTTTAATGTTCTCTTTCTGTTGTCATGGAAATAAGATTTTCAAGTAGGTTTATCCATTGTGCTTTGCTTTTTATAGACTCATTTCAAGTTGCTTTTGGACAAGCATTCTCAGCCTTCAAATAAAACACTAAACATTACCATCTTCTTCATTTTTCCCCAATATGTTTTCTTAAAACCCTGAGCATTAGGGAGTGTTAAAATTCACATTAGTTGTGGTTGAAGAGAGGGTTCAGCAGTTAAGAGCAATGACTGATCCTCCAAAGATCTGGATCGAGTTCCCAGCACCCACGTAGCAGCTAAGAACCATAGGTGATCCCAGTTCCAGGGGATCCAGTGCTCTTTTTTGACCTTAGTGGGCATTGTATGCACAGGTGTACTTACATATATGTAGACAAATATTCATACACATAAAATGAAAGTCAATAAAAATTTTAAAAATTCTCAGTTGTGCACATTATATAAATGCATAGTTCTTGGCTCCAAAGCAGAGATACCTTTTAAAAAGATAGCAATAATAAAACCAATATCCACCTCTAATTTCAAGTTTTTACAGTGATCTCTGTTTATTAGTGGTGATAGAATTTCAGTTTAGACGAGGAAGCATTTTAAGGCATGAACATCATCTTGCTCTTCTGGCATTCAGAGATCTAAAATCAGTCTCATGGTCTCTGCTTTGCTTCTGTTGGTCACATGTTCTTTGATCCAGTTTTCTCCGGATACAGCACCATATCATTACTTCTGACTCACCTAAATACCCTCTCCATCTTTAGACCCTTTAATTTAACCGTATCTCCAAAACCCTTTTTGGTATGTTAAGTAAAATATTCACAAATTCCAGGATTAAAAGAGAGAAACATTTTAAGGGAGCTATTATTCCCACTATACCTGGTGATCTATTTAAAGTAAATATGATCATTCTACTTTCAGCTTAAAATTATCGTATGGTGTACAAAGCAACATGTGATGTGCCTTATAGTCTTTCTGATGTCCTATCCTCTTCTCCCTTCATGTTTTTATTCAAGCTATGCTACCATTCATTCTTATCTAACCAGAATGTTCTAGCACATTCCTTCTTCTTAAGAACTTTGTGCCTTTTTTTATGTGGGATCATTTCTTCTAAATACTGTCCTGGCTAGAATCTACACTTTCACTAAACCTTTACATAAACTCGTGTTCTTGATGCCACCTTTGGACAGCCTGCCTAATAATTCCACTTATTATCCTAATTATTAGATATTTCCATTATATTAATTAAAGTGTATCTTCATACAATGTATTACCTTATATAATATAATTTATGCACTAAAATGGCTAGTTTTTATTCTGGCTAGTTCTTTGAATGTAAACTCCAAGGCAGTAGAGATTTTATCTTTTTTTTTAGACAGGTCTTACTGTAGTCCCAACTGGCCTGAATCTCATTCACTACATACAGTAAACTTCTCACAAAGATTCACCTGCCTCTCCCTCCAGAGTGCTAGGATTAAAGACCTGTGCCACCATGCCTGGCATTGTCTTTTTTAAGCTGTTTTTTCTTTATTATCCATAAGAATATCTGTCAAGTTACACCCTTCAAAAACTATTAGATATATGACAAAATGAACCAAACATTGGATCTTGGGAGTAAAATACAATGGAACTGAGTAAGAAGAGTAATGAGGATTGTTCAAAATAAATTAAAAAAAAAAAAAGATGAGGGAAGGAGAATCAGTTTTCTCTAGGGACTAGCTCCCTAAGAGGTTATCTAATCCCAAGTGAGCAGCCCTAAACACAGGTACACATGAACACATGAGAACCAGTAAATGGGCTCAGTGCATTATATATGATTATATATATATATATATATGCATGTGTGTGTTCTTCATAAAGCCAGTTTTAAATATAATAGTTTTAAATATATTTTTTATTCTAGCCCTCAAGTTTTCTGGATCATCATTTATAAAGTAGGTTCTCAGGTCTAAAGCTTCTGAAAACTTGTCTCATGATTCAGATGTAAAACCATATTTGATGATGGTATGTGGGTGTGTAAAATGGCTCTACATTTAAGAATATTTACTGTTCTTACAGAATACCTGAGTTTGGTTCCCACCACTCATATCAGGTGGCTCACAGATGTCTGTCTGTAACTCAAGTTCCAGGGGCCCCAACACTCCTTTCTGGCCTACATGGGAACTGTATGACATGGTGCACATAGAGACAAGCAGGCACACAAATACACACATGAATAAAATACTAAGTTAAAAAATAAAATGGAAGATGATATTTGTTGTTTCAAGGCTGCCGTATTCAAGATTAAGCTAGTAAACTTCCACCATGTCATAAAGTTATGGTTCCTAGTCATTTAAATGAGTCCCAGTGAATGATACCCTCACATGCTGTTTACATAATGGTGTGTTCCCAAGGAGAAACACTATACCTCTGGCGTACAAAAAACAGAGAGATCTGGCAATGTTCACAAGCACCCAAGACAATGCAATGTGGTTATGTGGCATGACTTTCACAAAGCAGCCACATATGCAGGTATCTGGAGAGTCAGATAAGCAAGGACAACTGAGGCATTATAGTGAGTCTAGGAAAGGTACGATATCACCCACTCGCAAGGCTGTTGGTCTGCCTTGAATTGTGAAGAATGCAAAGAGACACAAGCATTTCACTTTTATGTATCATGTATCATTACTGTTACTTCTCTTTGGGACAGATATGTAATGAAAAAGGTTCATAAAGTTTAAATAAAATGAAGAAGGGATGTATTCTATCCTAATAGTTGCGATAGTAATCATACGTTTAAGAACTTTTTTATGACAATGTCTCTGGAACCCTTGTCAGTGTAAACCTACAACAATTTCTTTTTTTCTTTTTTCCTTTTTAAAAAATTCTTGTTAAGGGAAAAATGTACAGGTGAGAGAATGCTGCTATCTTAATCCCTTCCATTCCGGATTAGAAATATAATGGAGACATTGTGTGCATAATTGAACCTGGTGAGTTTGGTGAGTTTACAGTACACTCTCAATACAAAAGCAGTAAGGAAGGGAAAAACAATCTGGAAAGACCAGGGCAACAAACATTGTAAATTTGCTAGCAGGCTGCATCTTTGAGTAGGAGTACTGAGAATTCTGGACCCGTTTTTACTTTTTAAAGATTTTCTAGCACCCTTGCAAACAAACAAGCTAAGAATAAAACAGGCTTACAAAAAGCGGTTGAACAATTATAAGGGTGGTGGAGTCTTTTGTCCTTCTTTAGAAGCATCAACTAGCCCTTGCTCCCTGAGCTGGGCTGGATGCCAGAACTGAGGCATGGGACATTCTATAGCAGATTTTTGCCTTGCTTTGTGAAAGCCGAGCTATCATTTTCAATTAGAATCCTGACAAATAAATAGCTGAGTAAAGCGTAACACGTCTCTTTCAGGTGAGTAATCAGTAGTTTCTTTGACTGAAGTCTACTGAAGTCACTGAGGGTATCGTCTGACACGCACCTGGTAGCAAAGCCCAATAGGACTAGCTGTTCTGACACACACAAGCTCCAGTACTTGGAATTGACTCATATCTCTAAAAGGACCTTGGCATCTTCTATCTCAGCTTCCTTAATTATATTTCAAGATATGGTGGTTTAAGTCTTGACAGTTGAAGTAAGACTTTATGAGCTTAATTTTGTCTATGATTCTTCCTCTCGCAAATCTAGCAACTGCTTATTGGTTTAATGAACCGAGTATAGCTGATTTGAGGTACTAACTAGGGATCAAGAATAATTTGTAATGATTAGTGAGAAAAAAGGTTCAGAGAGTCACAATGAATCACAGTTTCTACTGTGACTCATTCACACATTAAGGCACACTGCTTAATTTTTTGGTCCCTTAATTTCCTTATTTGTTAAATGGAAAATAATATATCTTAAATTCTTTGCTGGAAACAAAGCAAAACTCAATTAAAGTTGATGAAAATATTTACCTACTTGCATGTTTAAACCTTGTCTTATATTAGAAAGAGTATCTGTTGGATAGACACAAAACAATTTAAAGTTGCTTATGTCTGTAGTAAGAATTAAAAATCAAACCACACAGAGATTTCATTAATATGGAGTCTCTCCTTGTTTGTACAAGATTCTCAGGTGGTTATAAGTAGGCGCAAGGAAAGAAGTTTGCCCTAGGTCTGCTCAACATGCTGCCCTTCTTCATTTCCTATAATTTATGGTATTTACTCATTATCTTTTCCTCTGGTTACTCTTTTTACTGTTTTCTCTCTTTAATTCTACCCACTTCACATCACCTTCAAGAGTCTAACCATTCTTGTATTTTTAATCATTTACTGTGGTTCTTATTCCATCTTTGTTAAAAACTAATTGAGAGAAATTATTTATCATTGCCCTGGAACTAATCTTCTCATCGACAATTAAGAAGAGTGATTTTCATCCATTGTCAAAAGTTTCTTAGGCTGGGTTGGGATTTCTTAACCACTTCCCCATAACTATGCTGGAATTTTATTTGGTTTAAGCTTGCATAGGACTTGTGTATGCTGTCACCATTGCTGTGAGTTCATGAATAACTGACCTGCTGCCTGGAAGCCCCTGTTTCTTTGTGGACATCCACCCTTTCTGGCTCTTACAATTTTCGGCCTCCTCTTCCACAAAGATTCTTAAGCAAAGATCCCTTGGGAAGTAAAGATTTGAAACAGGTGTCCTGTTCATGGATAAGCTCTCATGGCTTCTTGTTCTCTACACATTAGCCAGTTGTGGGTTTCTGTGTTAATTACCATCTGCTGCATAAGAAAACTCTGGTGAGAGATGAGAAATGCATTCATCCTGAGTGCAGAGATTGCATTGAGGATGCATCACTTAGGGTTAAACATTTCACAGACAATTTTTGTGTTTGACCAGTTCTGGAGCACTGTAATGGTCTCCACTTTCCTGCAAAAATAAACTTCTCTGATGAGGGGTAAAAGTTATAATTGTCTGTAAATATGAGGATGTATATTTACAATAAACTAAATAATTATGTTGGCCTACGGAACTTTTGACAGTTGATGTCTGCTAAGAGAGGGAGAGATAGTGTCTTACTGGTATGGAACTCTTGGTGGGCCCAGTGGAAGAACCACAGTGAAGGACATTTGAGGGAAACAAATTAGACTCTACAAACCATAAGATAGATAAATCATAGATAGATAGAAAGATAGATAGATAGATGATAGATAGATAATAGATAGATGATATATACATACATACATACATAGATCGATAGATGATAGATATGAAAGTACATTCAGTTGGGTGCATGGACAATGGGTGGGAGTACATCTAAATACCATCAAACTTTATAGTATGAAAATCTCAAAAACTCAATAAAAAATAAAATTATTGGATAAAAAGAGGAATGAGTCTCCTTTCCTATGCTGCTTTGAGGTGTGGATGCTGAAGTTAGCAATCTTTGCTATCAGATTCTCAGTTGGAGGAGAAGTCTGGAAAATGGAGTTTGCTTTTACCAACTAGAAATATCAGCAGTTGGGAGCTATTTTCAGTATATCCGGACAGGCATTCTTGAGACTCAGGCACTCTTGTACTCTGATCTGTATACTTTGTGGATATGCATTGTGAAACAACTCCCAGCTTGGTTTAAGATGATTAGAGCTGAGTTTCATTTTTATTTTTTTGCACTAGAAAAGCTGGGAACAACCACATATTGTAAACACATTATGTATGACAATTTGACAGAAGTGAAATGTTTATATGAATTCTAGGATTCAGAAAATAGAGAGCAAAACATAAAATAACCTAACAATTTCATCTTTGTTGAGTACATTAAAAGTACATTCAAGTACTGCAGAAAAATAAAATAACATTCAGTTGGTTTTCTTATTGTTCTAAATATCACTGCGTTGTTCTGTTGGACATAAGTAGATTATAAGTTCCTGAAGGAGGAAATGCTTTATTTATTTCTGTGTGGCTACTAATGAGCACAAGTTCTGATACAAAATGAAAAATACATTGTTAACTTTAAACAGGAATAATGCACTGTTCTGAAAAAGTTGTCAGAAAAGCAAGCCATTCTGTTAGATTGTGCAGTGCATTATATATTACTATGTGCTCCTTGTCTTTATTTTTTCCAATTTAAGAAACATTTATTTCAAAACATTTTTTAAAATTTTATTTATTATTTCTATTTATGTGTATGCGTATATTGCCTGCATGTAGGTATGTGTACCTGTGTCATGCAATGCCCACGGCAGACAGAAGAGGTCGTCAGATCTCCTGGAACTGGAGTTGCAGACAGTTGTTAGCTGCCATGTGGGTGCTGGGATTTGAACTGGGTCTTCTGCAAGAACAGTTAGTGTTCTTAACCACTGAGCCAGCTCTCCAGCCCCTCAAACAAAATGTTTCTCAAAAAAGGCTTCCACTGCCCTTTGCTTCATTATATTTTATTTTATTTTTAGTCCTATTTGAGAATTTCATACAAGAATACCATATTTACATTGTATCCATTGCTCCCAGTACCCCCTTCAATTCTTCCCATGTATACCCCCAACTCCGTTTCAATTTCTCATCCTCTTTCTTGATTGGTATTATTTACACATACATTTATAAATGTAGAGATTAATATATATTGTATATAATTTTATATAATATAAATTTTTAAATGTTTTATATATATTAAGTTATATATATTGAAATATAATGCACTGAGTTTATTTAGTAGTGATCATGTGTACATGTGTTCAGGGCTGACCACTTTGTATTAGATAATTTATCAGGGTTTGTCACTGAAGAAAACTAATTCTTCCTCCTTCAGCATCCATTGATTATCTTGGCCGCTTCATTTAAAAGTGGAACCCTGTGCCATTTCCTCCATCCACATTGGCATTTTGACTGGTTTTGTCATCATACAAGCCGTGTAAGGCAACCATATTGTGGAGATTTCCTGGGTACAGCATTCCTATCAACTTTACTGTTAGATCATTTATCTTGAGGAAAAAATTTCTATCTTCTTTTTTTTTATGTTCTTTTATTGTAATTCTATTATAATTTTTATTTGTCTTTTGAGAAAGGGTCTCCCTATAGTACTTGGCTTGGAACTCATTATGGAGACCATGCTGGCCTTGATTTGACAGAGATCGTCTTACCTCTGCCTCCTTAGTGCTGGGATTTAAGGCCTGCTCCTCCAGGTCCAGTTGTATACAATGTATTTTGATCATATCCGCTCCCAATTCCCTGTTTCCACTCCCACCAGACCACACGGTATATTTGTCTGTAAACATGAGGATCCATATTTAGAATCCATACAGTATGAAATTTCATTTGTCTAGAGATACAGCAGAGATAGGGTTTTATCTAGGGTCTATGACCTCTCCAGCCATGTTCATTTGGCTATATTTACAGTGCCACCCATGAGTTCCCTCCCATTGAGAGGGCATTAAATCCAATTAGATAGTGCCACTACTGTACCAATAGTGTCATTACTGTACCAGTAGATAGTTTTCTGTGCCAGTCATTGTAGTTATTAGGCTTTGGAACTGGGTTGGACCATTGATTTTCTCCCTTAGCAGCTTGCACAGTATCCGCTACAACTGTGAGGGCTAGTCTTCAGGGAGAAGGCCTTCCAGGTCAGTTCCTGCTACTTTGCTCCAAGTCCTGTATCAAGCATGTCCTTCCCTCAGCAATAGGGTCTTACCTTCAAGTTCTGGGAGGTAATAAATGGTTGTGGCACAGCCTGTGTTTATTTTGGGACTATCTTGGACTAGCCAACCAACCCCAGCCAACAACTCAAAGAGAGGATTCTTACTCTGTGTCTGTTTTCTCTTTCTGGTATGTAATTGTAGCTGTGGTTTAAATCTCAAATACTTGTGAAAAATTCAGATTAGAAAATAATTTTGATGTCAATTGACTTAAGAATAATCTTATCTTTTTTTTGTTTGTTCATTATTTAATGAGTGCTGAATTCTTAAAAGAAGATGTTATAAACATAAGCCCAATTTTAAGGAGAGAAAAGGAGATGGTGAGACAAGGCCTTAGCAATCTGAAGAAAGATTGTGGTGTCTCCAATCCAAGACAGTACCAGTAAGGGATGAATGCCCAGTGTTGAATGAATAAAGTAGTATTAAGGTGGTAAGGTGTTCCCTGCAAAATTAAAAAAGCCATTTATGACTTTGGAAAGAGCACTATTAGGGAAATGAGATGAGTGGAAATCAAACTGAAGGGAACCTTCTAGATGATATAGTCAACTAGAAGGCTGCCAATTGATCTAATTAATCCAAGTTTATTTTGTAAAACAAAGATGTTTCTTTCCCGACAATGAACCCATAAGTTGAGCATTTTAAATTTCACATTAAGGAGCTTGTGATTGATTCATTGGATATTTGTCTGTAGAAAATAAATTACCCTCTATGCTGAAGCATAAAGTAATTTAAGTTCTGGGGATGTAAATTTCACATTTTTAGCTTTTATTTCTTAAAAATTATGCCAAGGTCCTGGAGAGGTTCCTCAGTGGTTAAGAATGCTTGCTATTCTTGTAGAGAACCTGGATTCAGTCCCAGCATCCAGTTGAGGCAGCTCAGAACCTTGTGCAAGTCCAACTCCAGGGGATCTGACACTTTCTTTTGTACTCCACAAGCACCTGCACAAATGTGGCATACACATAGACACATACATTAAAAAAAACTAAACAATTAAAACAATTAAAATATGTCCCAAATTTGTTACCAATAGCAGAAAGTAGCTATGCAAAGACTCATTTAGTTTTTAATTAAAAATTGTACCTTGTTCTTTCCTTGTGTTTTTAGGCTTAAATATGTTATTTATTAGATTCAAACATGTGCTTTTGTTTTCTTTTATTAGTGAGCTTAGCTTATCTTGCACATAAATTTGCAGCGATTCACCATAATTAAATAAACAGCATTTCTTCTAACTGCCCTCTGTGTTTGAATAAAATCCAAGTTTCAATTATTATTTAATAACAAAGACCAAGTAGAAATAAATGTTATTTCCAGTACAAATGAATTTTACACATTTAAAATTAATATAATTAAATAAGTAAATCAAATGAAATCAGCAATTTTGATTCCTATTTCTGTTTCAAGCCTGAATTCATATTGTTCTATTCAGTCACGCAGAGTTACTTAGCCCTCTTATTTTTTTTCTTAGCCTAGCTAGCATAAGATATATGTTATAGACTGTAGACAAAAATAACAGGAAATATAACCAACAAATAAATAAGGAAATAAATGAGAAATAATAGAAACTCTACCAATAAAGCTGAACAAATACATGAATCATAAATAAGCACAAAACAAGGACCTGCTCTATTATGCATATGGGCCTTCTCCTTTGTGTATGCACTATTTATTAAAAATTGATGAAAGGTATGGATTCTAGAGTCCTGCACTCTGCCTCAGCTCTGCCTCTTAGTCATTAAATGATCTTAGTAAAATCATTTGAATCTTTGTGCCTCGTTTTTGATATATTGAAAATGAGGTTAATAGTAGTATCTCCTTAACAGACTTGTGTTGAAAATTAATTGTGAAATATATGTCCTATTTTCAGAATCAGTCCTTTCACATAGAAAGGACTAATATAAGCATTAGCTATCATCTGCATCATTTTTATGTGTATGTGAGCTAGACAGTTACATAAAATTATGTGCAGCATTCATGTGTTTAGGTATATAACAAATCTGATGTAATAAACATCCTGGTGTTCAGGATAAGACTCTGGTGTCAAACACAAATTCACTAATGATTAAGGCCCACTAAAAATAAGAGTGCCATTGTTACTGCTAGCTCTTGGCTCCTGAATTCACATGACCAACTCAAGTGTCACTGCTCAGCTATAAGTCTGTTCACTGTCATGCCCCACCCTATCTCTATCTCTATGAATCGTCTATGTCTTTCTTCCTAGCTCTCTTTTCAGTGTCTCAAACCAATGACAGTCTATGTGATTTCCTTAAAATGTGCATGAATTTCATGCAAGGACAGCCTCTAAGCCTAGAAATCCTGACTTCACTCATCTAGGTCAAGGCAATGTTAAGGAACTGATAATTAATTATTCAATTTTTAAATTAACTAGTATGTTGTAAAAGAAATTATTTAAGGAATCATTACAAACCAATCTATATTTATCTTCCTCAAGGTAGATCTACATTTAGTTTCATGTTAACTTGCATTTTATTTTATGGCAACTTCCCATGATTTCAGTATAATAATTAGGTTAATATTATAGATTTATTCCATAAAAGGCCCATTTTGATAATATGTCTATAATGACGAATGGCATCTCCATATGCAAAAAAAATAGAAAATTGTGAAAGCTTTTCAACTAGTAATTATCTAGGTAAAAAATAATTTAGGACTCTTTATCAGTTAAGATCCAATTATACCACTTACATTGTTATTTCATTCTAACATTTGATGCAATTTTGTCTGTTACAATTATTCAACGTAGTCTTTAAAAATTATTGTTGTGTTTGTAGGAGAATTATGTTTTCACCATAGTTTTGTATGAAATGATATGATTAAACAAACAATTGTAATTTTCCTTCTTTCTTTAAATGCTTATGCTTTATTACTGAAATACATAAAATTCACTTTTTATTTATTTTACAAATATATAAAAGTTTGATAATGTTTAAATTTTTTTGTCTTTTTGAAGCATGGTCTCCCTATAGCTCCAGCTGTCCTGGAACTCACTATGTAGACCAGACTGGCCTTGAACTCACAGAGATCCGCTTGCCTCTGCCTCCCAAGTGTTGGAACTACAGGCATGCACCACCAAGCCTGGCTTGATAATATTTAAATTTTTTAATTTAAAATTATGCTTTAATGATAACATAATCAAGAAATCCATTTCACATTCTACTTAGAAAAAGTACACTCAGCATCATTAAAAAATAAAGTTTAATGTCCAGATGGTCTTCACCTCTCATTGTTTTATAATTAGCAGAAACTATATATATGTATATGTATATATTCAGTAGAAACTGCACCTTGAGTTTTAAATGTTGACATTTCCCAGGCTACTTAACTGGTAGATGGTTTCTCATGAATGTGGGAAGGAACAGGAAGATGCAGCTCTCAGTCAGCAATGTGATCAGGAAGGAAAACTTCTGTCTCAAGTGATGACATTCTAGAGTTTCCATACAGTATGTGTATTTTTAGTTAATGTACTTTATATACTCTTATTTAAAATGGATTTGATTCATTATTTCCCTATTGCAAAACAATATCTAAATTTGAAACCTACTTGATAATGCCAACCTCTTGTGAAAAATTTAGAATATGATTTTACAACATCTAATCATATTAATCATTCATGAACTTTAAATTCTTTTTGTTTTCTTATGTTTTATGGTTTTTATTGTTTTGAAATGAAGTCTTTCCAGGTAACCCGAGTAGACCTTGAACTCCTTGAACTCCTGTCTTAGCTTCGTTAGTGCTGTTTATAAATGTATGCCACCATGCTTGGTCAGTCTCTATGAGTTATGTTATTCTTTTTATAACTAGTGTATTTGTTATTGTTTTTAACTTTGTCCATTTCAAAGCTCATCCACAGAAAGGTAGTTGAGCCAATAAAAAAGTACTAATTTGGGCACTTAGTTGACTCTAGTTAAAAACTCTTAGGATGGGATATTTAGGAATTTTTATAATATGAAAAAATCTCTTATAAACAAACATTTTGTTTTTATTTATAAATATGAAAACTACTTTTCATATAATAATAATTTTCTTGATAAAACATAGTAAGACTTTTATCTACCAAAGCTTTTCTAAAAACAATTTTAGGAACAATTAAAGTTTTAAAATGAGGTCATAGAAGTTTCTGAAATTCAAACATGGTATATTCAAAATATTTCCCTTCCTAAGCCTTAGAAACAGTTTATGATATGAAAGACCATACAAATAGACATTTCAATGTGATTTATTAGTAGGCTGTACATAGAATTCTTACTATGCTGCCTAATAACAAAAGATAGTTCTGCTTTGTGATCAACTTGTTTAGGGAGACCTTTGACATGAACAAGTATAGAATTGACCCAGGAATTTCTAACCAGATCACTCTTCCAATATACCAAGTTGAATATACTGACTGATGAGAAAATCAATCTACACTTGTTTAGGGAGAAAAAAAAAATCCTACTTATAGGTACTACTTTTGCAGAAGCACATTATTTGATGAGTAAGGAAATGCATGCCTGGCATTTTGTTGAGGCCTTTCTCTTATGTTTTCCTAAATAGTTTAAGGGTGAGTAAATCATTGGAACTGACACCACATTTGAGGTCAGAGAAAGGAGACTAATAGTATTGTCAACTCTATCAACTCTATCTGTGCCAAGACCTGTGCTGAATGTAGTTGATCCTCAGCAAATCCCTGTTGAACAGGCATTCTTTTTCTTCCTGTACAAATTAGAGAAAGGAAGGTGAAGGGGTTATGGAGAAATGCACAGGACTGGGAAAGATATCATTTGAACGCTAATGGACCTGAATTTCCAGCTAATCTAACAGCAGGCCTTAGATAAGGGCACCTATGTGAGGAAAACCATATAGCTATTTGTTCCCTAAGCCTTTGGAAGAAGTAACTAACTTATTTGCATTCTGTGAATTGTCATTCGCAGAAATAGTTTAGTGCTGTAACTAACAGAACAGGTTTAAGAATCAGATTGCCTGGTTCTTGTCTAAGCTCTGCCATGCTTGTCCCCATGTTTTCACATCTGTAATATGGGGATGACAATGCCCTATGCCACATGGGCTATATAGAAGACTGCCTACTTATAAAATGATTTTATCACTGTTCTAAGTTATATCAGGTAGATAAATGAGTGATTATCACAACATTTTCTAACAGTACTGTAATTAATAAGTTTTATACATATTCCATTTTGTACACTATATAATATTTTTACAAGGTATTGTTTTACTCTCCTGTCATCTGGAAAACTTATTTTTTATAAAGCCTAATTTCCTTAGCTTATAAAAAGATATTTATATCATGAGGTCATTTGGGGCATAGAAATGAGATAGTACATGTAAAACACTTAGATCAGCACTTGGAATTTGGTATGAGTATCCTAGGAGGGTGGCAGGACCAACATCAGTAAACTCTTTTATTTCAGTTAAAACAAAATTATCTTTATTTTTATTTTGCAAGTAGTTGTATAAAAATTTATTTTACAATTTTTAAAAGTTTTATAGTATTTTATCCATATTGTATGCAAAACTGGAAACAAAATAGCAATTAGGAACATACAAATGTACTGTGTTGTTTTCCTGTAATAGAATACAACAGTGATAACAATGGAACAACTAAATAGACAGCAGCCAAATGCACATAAAACACGGAGAAATCATATATCCACAAATAGGAGAAAATGGACACAAAGGATCCATGTAGCATGTTGGCATAGTTTTGGAAACAGATGCATTAAGACAGTTCAATTCTTTATTAAAATTTTGAGAATCTTATCAACGTGACTTGAAAAAATTGAAATTGAAAATGTTATATTGTACCATAAAGAAACAATTACAAATACTCTGCACAGAAAACATTTAAGATTAAGACCACCGTTAACTGCTCAAGTCTGTCTTCTATCCTTTTCAGAAAATAATAAAATTTAATTGAGGACTATTTCAAAGTAGTTTTTTTTAAGATATTGTATTTCATGTTTATGGACAGTATTATAGGGTATCATACATTGAATTCCAGGCTAAGACAACTCCTTTATGTATAAAATCCTATTAATTAATATTCATTCTTTCTCTAAGTAAGTTATTTGCTTTTCTGAATCTCAGGCTTGTTACTTAGAAAATAGAAGTAATGCTTTCAGGTATTACTTCTGTTTTCATCAAGACATAATGTGTCTAGCATAGGAACATGGGAACCACCCAAATGTTTATATACTATTAGTAAATTAAAAGAGCTGAACATAGAAAACTTAGCATCTCAGAATAAATCTATGCTTAGTCTCACTTTATGATCTGTGAGGGAGAAACAAATGTGTCTCATTTCTGCTCTCAATGAAAGGGAAGGGAATATTTCACACACACTGAAATATTAAATATGGAAAATGTATGATACTTGCCACATAAGTGCTGTAAAAAGATCATACTGAAAATCAGGCCATAGGAAAGAAAGAAGAATGAATTCTGTCTTCCTTAGTAGTTTAAATATTAAATGCTAAAAACAGCTTTGCATTTTTATCTAGGACAACTGTAGTCACATGTTTATTTGGAGACTTGAGCATAATGCTAAAAACCATAAAGAGCTGTTGCAAGCTGATGGATTGTGAAATTGTTGCACAACCAGAATGGAGTTAAGTAGTGTTCTTCAGGGTTCATTTGTAACTAACTAGTGCCTGAGGAGAAAAGAAACGCTTCACATTTGAGTTATCTGCACTCTTGATTTTTTTAGTGTTTTAGTCTTCCTGGAGTTATGATTAATCCAAATGTCTAGCCAAACAATATATATTTCATTGCCTAAAAAACTCTTGGGAAAATACAGAAAATGGTGTCTAGCTATTTAAGGCACATCCCAGTCCTTAACAGTTTTGATCTCCATTTAATAGTGATCACAGTGGAGGGCTTATTGTTAAAACACAACAAAACCCCAAATATACACAGACATTAGTATAGTTTGGATACGGTTTGTCAAAGCTTCACACACTCAAAACTTATTCCCCAGTGTAATGGGCTGGGTTGGGTATCATGGAACTTTGAGAGGAAGAATTTGCTAGAAAGCAATTATATCATGAAGAAACCACGCTTAGAATGGTTTATGCCTTTTGGGAGGGGATTAAGTCTTTCAGGGCTGAGTTAGCCAGCTATAGCAAAATTGTTAAAGACCACAGCACGCCATGTATTTGGTTTTCCCGCATTTGCTGTTTGCAGCTGCCACACTTATCCCCATCTTGTGATGCTATTTGTACTATTGTGAAGCAACGTGAGACTCTTAGCAAAGGCAGCCTCTGGAGCTTAGAGTTTTCAATCTCTAAATTGTGAACAGGAGTAAACTTTTCTTTATCATCAATCTCAGATGTTTTCCTCTTCCATAAAACTGGGGATGATAGTAACTAACCTATAAGTCAATGTAATGATAAGCATAAATACTTGTTAGTAATTTAGTATAGTTAATTGAAAATTGTTGAGTTCCTGAGTAGGTAAAATTAAAATATTTATACCAATAGTACTTTGTTCCAGCTGTTACTGTTTCTTTCCCTGTTGTGCTCATTTATCTGGGAAAGCAGGCAGCCACATCTGGACTGTCTGCTGTCTAGTATTTAATAGTTATTCAATGACTACGGTTTTAATGAATGAATGAACTGTAGAGCCTGTTCTGTGGTGAGTTGAATTTATCATTTTTGAGACCATAAGGAGCTGGTTTGAGCCATTCTCAGCTTCTTGAATTTTTTATAGTGCTTAAAGTAGAAGCATATAGAACCTCACTCACCCACAGCTCAGGGACCATTGCAGAAGAGGAGGCAGAAAGACTGTAAGAGCCAGGGCTGGTTTTTGAACACGGGGAGGTAGAGGCTTTCAGGTCACTGGAGGCTTGTCCCGTGAGCGTGTGGCAGTGGTGGTGATGAGCACAAGACCCTTGTCAGCTCAGTTAAACAAGGACCCAAAGGGGAGGTGAGAAATAGGTGGCAGGTCAGCAGTAGATAGAAACTATTTGAGGCTGATGGCTGCTGAGTGAGGTCAAGTATAATTTACATACGACCACTGCATGGACTGACTAGACTCCAATTGATGCATTTACACTGAAGGACATTTGGGTACAAACATCTGAATAAATAGGACTCAGCATGTATGGCAGAGTAGGGTTCAGTAGGTGATAGGTGGAGGCACAGATGGGGGTGGGGGGTCTGGATTTGAATGGGAAATGTATGAAATTTTAAAAGCTCAATAAAAAAATAGTTCGAGCAAATCACAAGCCACTGAAGATTGCCCATGGTGTCTTGGAGTCGAAGCTTTTCAAAAGCTAGTGTATATTAGTTCTATAAAGTAATGTGTTTCCTTGTGACATTTTCACACGTGTATATAATATACTTGAATCCTTGAAACATATTTTCTCCCCATCCCTGTCTTCTCTATTCCTCACTCACTTTCTCCCTCCATTACAGTCTCAAGCTCTTCTGTTTTATTCCTTTTAAAAATATAGTCTGTATATAAGATAAAACATGGCATATTTATCTTTTTGAGTCTAGCTTATTTCAACTAAAATGATAATATCCAGTTCTGTCTGTTTTCCTACAGGATTTACCTATAGATTTCTGCTATATTTTATGAACTGCATAATTATCTAAAAATGGAGGTTCTCTTGTTTGATGGCATTTTGGAGAGAGCTATAGTAGAAACTAGAAGATTTTAAATTTCTGTCAATGTTTTGGTTATATAAGTGAATTAAAACTTTGATAAGTGAATCTATCTAGTTTAAAAAGGCATATTTGGTATGAAGACTGCAATCCTTATGATTTCTCTCTCTCTCTTAATATGATAGCTTTTCCATATTGTAGGAAACATGACAAAAATATTTCCCAGTTTTCTTTGAGTTTTACTGCTTAATCTGCTAAACACTTTTTAAATTAGTCTGTCATCAACACGGCAGCAAGATGTCTATTACATACAAACATGACATATTCTCTGAGAGTTGTTGTAATTTGTGTTAAGACTCTAAAATTCTATATAGAGGCTGTAAATCATGAGAAAGTGTATTTTAAGCCTTTTGGTTCAGTTATTTACTTATTCACTCATCACTATTCACTTCTACATTCTTATATATTAAAAGCTTACTATATACTTTCTTTGTGGGTGATGGAAAAGCAGATCTCTGGAGCTTACAGGCAGGAGACCAGTGTTAAAGATATATGTAAAATACTTTGCTGGATAGCTTAGTTGTCAACTTGACACACTTGGGTAGAGGGAGCCTCAATTGGGGAATTTCCTCCATTGGACTAGCCTACAGCCATGTCTGTAAGGTATTTTCTTATTTTTGAGTGATGTGGGAGGGCCTAGCCCACTGTGGGCAGTGACACCCCTGGGCAGGTTGTTCTGTATTGTATAAGACAGCAGGCTGAGCATGGGCCAGGGGAACAAGCCAGTAAGCAGCATTCCTCCATGGCCTGTGCTCCAGCTCCTGCCTCCTGGTTCCTAACTAATTGTGGCCTCCCTGATGAATTGTGACCCAGGAAATGTAAGACAAATAAACCCTTTCCTCACCAAATTGGTATTAGTCAGAGTATTTTGTGACAGCGTTTGAAAGCAAACTAGAACAAATGCAATCTTTGAAAAATGACTCTGTAATAATACGGGCTATGAGTACTAAAGGATGCCTGTGCTGTGTGTCAGGAAAGCTGTACCTGAGATTAACATTCCAGTTGAGAAATAAAGTAAAAGTAATTCTAAACAATTCAGGTTAATAGAAAAAGCATTTTAGAAAGAGGTTGTAATGAAACTTTTGAGAAATTAAAAGGTAATTAATGAAGTAATTATGGAGGGGATGTTTTGCCAGAGATGAGGACTTCTACATATCCCATCTTCCCAATCAGTGTAAAGAGACTGAGTTTTATCCTAATAACATAGAATAGAAATGGCTGGTCATAAACAAGCTCTACTATCCTTATGTCTGGAAGTGTGGTTAACTGTGAAAGTGCAGCATTAATCAATTTGAGGGGAAAAAATCCGGATTTGAAAGTGCCTAAGGAACCAAGAATAAAATAGGTAAAGGTTCCAAATGGGATAAAGATAATTTGTTAGAGACAAATACTAATGGGTTTCCCATGGCCTCCCTTATAGATTCAAATCTTCTAGAGCACAGTCTAATCTCAGGTGTATTTCTGTCTTTCTTATTAGTTGAAAAAGTTAAGATCACAATAGATTCAGAATTGGACTTTTCAGCACATGCCTATAGAGAACCTTTGGGAGATGATGCCTAATGAACAGTAAAAAGAGGTTTCCTCATGTGGCCAATGTTAAAGCATTTTATAAGATCAGAAATGTATCACTTCCTGCAATCCCCTTCCTATTCAGCTTGAAAAGTGTAGAATAACATGTTTTCTTTCTTCTATAGTCTGCCTATGCCTTTCCTGGATAATTTTACTTCCTTTGTTAGAAAAGTTCTCTGATCAAGTCAGAATATACTGCCCCTTCTTGGACACTCAAGTATCACAACTATTAACTCTAAATAATAGATGAGATATTCTTTATGTGGGCTCATATACTGTTTTGTGATTGATTTATCCACATTAGGCAGCACTTGCATACAGTATTGTAACTTGGGGTCTGTCTTGTGCTGCTATCAAGGAGATTCAAAATAAGCCAGAGATTGCTCTTTTACCTACTTCAAATTCCAATGAGTGGAAGAAGGTTTAGTAAACATTTGTACAATTAAGAATGAGTCACAGGGGCATCATAAAAATTAAGTGTAGCATGATTTGTGATGATTGTGATCATTCTATGAATTGATTATTTTAAATGATTGTTTTATCCCAAGGAATGTTCTGGTAATTCTATAATATATTTAAAACTTTCCGCTGTTTGTGATAGTTTTATATATGTAAATAAAATACATAAATGTATACAAATAAAATATATTTTAAAATATATTTTTTAAAAATCATACCATTAAAAATTCAATTTAATAAATATATTTTATTGAATTTTTATAGATTTCATATAATACATCTTAATCATATTTAGCCCTCCATACTTATCTGTACCCCCACAGCCTGCTGACAGGACTTCATGGATTTTGTCATATACATTAAGGCTTATAGAGTCAGTTTTGTATCCCAAATGTCCCTTGGTGTGATTTCATCCACTGGAACGTGTTCAGTCTGTCCAGTGTCATTCCTGTAAAGATCAACTGTCCTTCACCGAGCAGTGATCAGCTGCTGACAGTTCCTCGCCAAAGTTGTAACCTCCTGCCCGTCTCTTTGCTGCTTTTTGTCTGAGTTTGCATGGGTCCTGTGCATGCTGCTTGTTCATATGAGCAAGTTCCCAGGAGCCTGTAAAACTTTATTTTCTTATGGCCATACACCTCCTCCCTGCATCTTAGAATCTTTCCACCTCCTCTTCCACGATGGTCCCTGAGCCATGGATAGGTGAAGTTTAATACAGGGCTTTTGTCCAGGGACCCACACTCTGCAGTCTCTTATTCTCTGTGCTTTGGCCAGTTGTGGTCTTTTGTGTTCCTTGCCCTCTGCTGCATGAGGATGCTTCACTGATGATAGTTGAGAGATGCATTAGTATTCTCTCTACAACTTGTTCCACTATGTTCTGTGAGCCTTAGGTGTAGAGGTTCCATTGTAGATGTGTCACTTAGGGCTGTATATCTCATAAACTCTTATTCTCTGTGTGTGAGCAGTTATGGAACTCTGTAATAGTCTCTATCTGTTGCAAGAGAAGCTTCTTTGATGGGTGGTGACTGGCATTCTTGTCTGTAAATTTAAGGATAGATATTTAGCATATTCTAAGAAATTACATATCTAGGGATGTGACAGACAGTATTTTCTCTAAGATCTTTGACTTCTCCACCTATGCATATTTGGCTATGTTTACAGTGCCACACATGAATTCTCACCCACTGAGTGGGCTTTAAATCCAATTAGGTAGCTATTGATTACTCCCAAGATAAAAGTGCCACTACTGTATCAATATAATTTGCTGTGCCAGTCATTGTTATGGTTATTAAGGCTTTAAAGCTGGAGTTGGACCACTAATTGACTTTTCCATTGGCAGCTTATATAGTGTCCTCTTAAAATCTACCAGAACTAGTCTTCAGGGAAGAGGCTTCTGGGTTAGTTCCAACTTCATTGCTTCAAGTCCTGAATTTGAAGTATGTCCTGTCTTCAGATCAATAGGGTCTTACCTTCGAGCTCCTGAAGATAATCAGGGGCTGTGGCAATAGCCTGTGCAATTTTGGGAGTCTCTTGGACTACCCTGACCAGCAACTTGTTTCTCCTGTTTGGTACTGTGTTTTTTGTTATATAGCCTTCAGCTATACACACACACACTCATGTACAGATATTGTATATGCGTTTTTCAGTAGGCTTTTGAACTAATACATTTCCCTCTTGTTTAGCACGCCACTTAAGCATTATGTATTTCTCCCTCAGTCTCCCTGTCTAACCTGCCCTCTTCCCTTCCCAGGTAAAGTACCCTGATTTTCCCCATTTTCCCCTCAATAATACCTGTCTCCTATGATCCCCCTCTCTTGAGGTCCTTCTTCCCTTTTACCCCATGGTTCATTGTATAACCCTTCCTTTTTCCTCCCAGTTAAATGTCCCCATTTTACTCATTTCATCCTCCCTATTTATGGACTTAGACTGAGTAGTAACATACCCTAAATACTTTTTTCATCATTATGAAATCAATCCCACCACAAGGTGTCTTTTACATGCAAACATGGCATGTTTTCTGAGAGTCGCTACAAGTTATGTTCAAACTCTAAAATAGTATATAACTTACACACAAAAATATAGATGTATCTTAGGTAGTATTTGAAAGAGTAATCTTGCTTCACATTTGTAATGATAGTCTTTAGCTGACTAGTGAACTTATACTTACCTAGTTATTTAAAATAAAGAACTAAGAGTAGAGTCAAGGAAAATGCAATGTGTAAAATTGAAAGAATATTAGATTAGACACAACCATCCTCACAGATTGAAGGTCTTAACTTGGGTACAGAGAAAACCTTTTGGCAGTTATTAAGGTTGATGTGTTATATTTAGAGTTCATGAAGCAAATTTTCTATAAGGAAAGCTATTTTACTTTTGAACTAATTTTTTTCTGTATATGTTTTATTGAATTTTTGTGCATTTCATACATCTTAATTATATTTAAAACTTCTTCCTTACCTGAACAGGTCTATAGCCACCTCCCCCTCCCAAACCACTACCAGATTTCATGCATTCTGTCATATACATTAAGGTCTATTGGGCCAGTTTTTGTCCCCAGATGTTCCTCAGTATTCATCCCTCAGAGTTCATCCACTGGACCCTGGTCAGCCTATGTACCATCACTCCTTTAAAGCCTACTTGGATGTTTAAGTGTTGTTACTTTAAGTGAAACAAAATGTTTTACAAATAATCTTAAAAATAGCAACCAGCACTACCAATCACTAATGGTCAAATGTTAAAGAGGAAATGAGATGTTTGTGTTCATTGCGTACAAGATTTCAGTCTGTTAAAATAAAAAAATTTCTGGAGATGAATGGTGGATATAATAACAGATAAACAGAATGCACTGAAATACCCCAGCAAGATGGATAGATGATAGATAGATAGATATAGATAGATAGATAGATAGATAGATAGATGATAGAGATAAGTAAAAGATAGATTGATAGATGATAGATAAGTAAATAGATGATAGATGATAGACAGACAGAGAGACTGACAGATAGATAGATGATAGATAGATAGACAGATAGATAGATAGATAGATAAATAGATAGATAGATAGATAGATCCACAATAAATAAAATGAATCTTAGCTTGCTGACAGGTAATTGATGTGAAAAATCTGTGTGTACATTTTTCTTCTCACCAATATGGATGGGCTCCATTACCCTAGACTTCAGAGGATGTTTTGTATATTTAAAAAATCAGTATGAGTTGATATTGTTTTAGTAACAGTCGTTTTATGAAAAAGTCATTTAGACAAAAATTGATGATGATACAAATTTACTGTTCTGCTCAGTTTCTGGGGGAAAAGAAATTACAGTCACCTTTCATCTTGCCCAGTAAATATTTTTAATATTTTCTATTTCTTTCTCTTTTATTCCCATTTCTTTTCCTCTATGTGTATGGTGAAAGAACAAGCTATGAAATTAAAAAGAGGCTGATTTTTAAAAACACTAAAAACTTCTGTGATGGATTACATTAGGAAAGATGAAAGAAAAACAGATCTAAAAATCTGAGTATCTCACAAAGAATCAGCTCATGACATGGGCTCTGACACTTCTCGTTTCCTAGCACAGACTCTGGATATCCCTGAGTACCAGGTATATTTTTTCCAACACAAATGGGTAAACAATGCTTTCCTTGTTTGCCTTACACAATGCACTTCAGTGTACTGCAAAGATTATAAAGTGCTGTCAGTTATAAGGCAGTATAATTGTTTGTGTGGGTACTGTGTTAATAATTTGTTTCACTGATGATTTCCGTGTCATAAAATGAATAAAGTCTGTAAACAAGGAGGGATGCTCCATTCCATTCTGTCTGTATGCCAGGATATGTCACCTAGGGATAAGTTGAAGCAGAGAGGCTGCTATGATTCTGCTCCTTTGATTTCCCTTATGGTTTCTCTCTCAATCTGCTCTGAGCAAGCAACTGTCTAAAAAAAAAATAACTTAAATGCAGATTGATTGATATTCAGAGAGATGGGGTTAGAGTTCTTTTAAGAATAACTACTTTGGGATTAAACTCAGGTGGAAAAGAGAATCAAAATAAGAAATCTCTGTTAAAGAGAACTGAACATTCATTTATGAAAAATAAACTGGAATGTCTAATCATTGTGCCTCTAAATACTCTTGTAATGGTTAAGAAGGCAGTGTTCAATATGCTGGTGATGTGCTTTAAAAATATGGGTGAAATATTTCTTATAGTGCAAGAAACGTATGCTGTAGATAATGTGGATGCAAGTTATTTTTCATTAAAGGCAAGAAAGTAGAACTCTCTATGTTTTGTATGTTTGCTTGTTTCAAGATAAGCACAGGCAAGATTCTTCCTTTATATTCTAGGAGAGCTTAACACAACCTTAACAGATACTGTTTATTTTTTTGTTGTACCTTTTGTGAAGTACTGAGACTCTGATTGTGTCCTGTCACTCAGTAGGGTGAGCACAAATGCTAATTTTTTTTGCCAGACTGCTGCATTGTGATTTGCATTCCAAATCAGAGTGCGGAATTCTCATTATATATTGCTGTCCTGTTGTTCCTTATCTAGAATTTTTTCTTCTATTTGTCACTATGCTCATGCTCCATTTTTTTTTTCCTTTCACAAGATTCTAATTTGGAATCAGAGAATTTAATGGACTAAAACCATAAAAATAAATAACAAGACACCAATAGATATTTTTCATCAATGTTCTTTTCTCTCTGTCTTTTCTGTAAAAGTCATATGGCACTAATTAAAATACTTAGTAAAACACGTATTTTTTGGACTTAAAAGTTTATGCTTATTCCTTTGAAAATCGTGCTTCTGCTCCGTCGTGAATCTGAAAGATAAGAATTTAAAGCCCCTCTGTTAATAACAACCTTTTACAGACCATCCCTGATATAGTCTAATTGCATCCTTTATTGGCACCTTTAAATCAAATTAACTAGACTCTTTGCGAGAAGGTAAAAGGAAAAGGCATTTTTGCAATGAATCTGACTGGGTAAGAGGCAACTGCTGCAGCATAAAGACCCGACGGGAATCTGGGCTTTCCCACTCTGGTAGCAAAGGGGGGGGATTATGGGTTGGTGGTCTGCTGCATGTTAGGAGGACACCCCTCCATCTGTTCACAGCTCAGCCTGCTTCCAATTTAAAGCAGAGATTTCAACACAAACCTCAGTATCTTTTCCCCATTTTAAATGCAAAGCAAGGCTTATGAATCATAGTGTCTCTGCTCCTGGAATTCAGACCTCTTTTCCCCCCAAAATTCTCCGGCTGTTTGTTTGAGTACCTGCTTACTGTGACACACAATGGGCAGCTTTCAGAAGAAAAATTGATAATCTTCACGGAAGAATAATTTGAATGAAATTACACTTGACAGCCAGTCTCCAAGCAAACAAGAGGCGCGAGGGAGCCTTAGCTGAGCTCTAAGGACTTGCCCAAGCCGCTGCTGTTGGAGCTTCCCAGGGAAAAAAAAAAAAAAAAAAAAGAAAAGAAAAAAAATTACGTTCTTTCAACCTCTAATTGAGCTTTTGATTAATTCTGTGCACCAGATTCTCCTGAAGAAAGGTAGCCATGGAAGAGAATATGGAAGAGGGACAGACACAAAAAGGTACCGTGCTAAAAAGGGTTTATTTGTAACAAGTGATTATTTTGTAGTTTCCTTGTTTGCTTTAGACACTTGACAGAAAGGCTAATGAAATGTTTTTCTCTTGGAAGGTATTTTTCCCCTTGCTTTTAGTCTTTTCCTCACTTCTCATAATGTCTGCCATGAATGTTGCCATTATTTGTATATCTTTCAAATATAAGTATTGAAACGCATAGCTAAGTATTAGTGATAAGAGTGTTTGGATAGTGCTGTGAACTGTTCCTTAATCCAGTCTTTGTTAGCCGTCATTTATTTCATGTTTTCATGGTTGTCGAGTTCAGTCCAGAGATTCCTAGTTTGAGCCACAAACACATTTTGGAGCACAAGTTGCAGTTCAAAATCTGATGATGTAACCATTATCAATACCTTTGCACGGCCATCTGATAGAACAAAGACCAACAGCACTCAGTATAATTTGGTTGGAACGTCTTAATATTTTTCTTTTCATAGATGCAGTGATGTTTTAATAAAGATGGGGCAAAAGTTCATGTTTTTTTTTTTTTTTTTAAGTGTTTAGTGGCATCGGTTTTTTCCTTTCTATATGGCTAATGATAATCCACCCCTGGGTAATAAATGTTAAATTTCAGGTGAATTTTTAAAGCTCTGTAGTCAGGTCTGGCTATATGTATCAAAGAAAAAAATGTTTTATATAAAATTGGTCAAATACTGCCAATTTCAAATGACACAAAGTGCTCTAGAAAATTTTTGTATGTCAAGTGAGGGAGGGCTTCAGAGGGAACTGGTTTTAGCCCAGCAGAGGCAGCACTGCTCTCGTGTCTGTTCACAAGCTTATGTAATGTTAGAGAAAACACTCTTGTTTTCTTAAGATTAAAAGAGTGACACTATAAAATATTACATAAAGGAAACATTTAAGGGTGTTGCTTGAAATGGATTAGCTTTTAATCATGATATTCAATACATGCAAATGCATTCTTTTTGAAAACTGCATTTTATATGATATAGTTTGGAAGTACAGTGTAGTTTTGTTTAATATTTTACAATATTCAGGTATACTGTGTCTTTCCTCTAAACACACACACACACACAAACACACACACACACACAGAGGTATATATGCTATGCACAGACTCATATGTAATCAGAGACCATTGATAATAAATATATAGAGGGTTTTTTTGGTAAGCAATAACAATAATAAATAAGCTGATGGTGCTCAAATTTTTGCATATTCTCATTGTTAATGACAAACTATTAGAGAGTCACAATTATCTACATGGCTATAACATGATCTTCTTTAAATAAGAAAATACTCAACTATCATTAGTATATGCACAGATAAGGGTTCATTAGATATTTTAAAGGGCAATTTTTCTTAGCATCTCCTGTCCTTATGAAACATCTCAACTGTTTTATGAAAAAGATATCTTATTTTTATGCCTTTTATTGTACACAATCTTATTGCTTCTTGAACAAAAAAAGACAAGCTGATCATTTTAAGTAGAAGAATGACACTACATTATATGAAACCTTAAGTTGTTGATCGTGGTAACAAGTTGAATGTGTCTCAACAAGCCATAGAAGAGGCAGGGACAAGAAAAATGATGTAATTATGTTATGATGCTTTTTTTTCTTAGGCGACACTGAAAATCTTTCATAGAAGTGGAGGCAGTGATGCTCTGAGGGGGTAGACTGTACCACAGTGGGCGTCTCATCATTAGTGTGCTCATAGACAAACCAGGAAAAGTAGAGGAAAGCAAAGCTAAATCAGAAAGTGTATATGGTGGTATATAAGTGCATAAAGATTATGAATAATAACCTATGAATCAGCCCTTTTATTTAACTGGAGAAAAGATTTCATTCTCCCAATTCCCGATTACTCTTTTTTGTTGCCTCAACTATACCCATGACTTTTTTTTCAACACGTTGGATATTAGAAAGTTACATTTGAATATAAACCATGTCTGTATGTATGGGGCAAGGGAACATTGTAAATTTTGTTTATTTCAAAGTTGGAGGAGCTATTTCCCAGACAGATAAAAATCATCAGATATAATTTTAAGGTTCAAGGTGAACATATTTGATTCATCTACTTAAAGGAAAGCAGCAGTTTGTGCTATGTCTGGACTTACTTTTCTGAAATGGCATAGGATTTTCAACAGCAATTCAGGCACCAGAATTCTCTTCTATTTGAAAGATGTTTTCCAGTCCTTCTTGTAATTGTATGTCTTTTATTGTATTTAATGATATCACTTCTTGAACAGTCTGTTTAAAGGAAAGATAAACTGATTATTTTAAATAGAGAAATTGTAAACATTATTCTAAATAAATACTTGATTTAAAATGTGGACTGTGATAACAGAATAAATCTGCCAGAGCAATTCTGCGCACATGCAAAAATGTAGACAAGTAATATAATTATTTGTGATTTTGTTTTCTTCTCTAACTTTGAAGAATTATTTTGCGGCTGAAGGGGCAGGAGCAATTTTTCCTTGCTAAAAAATCAGAAAGATTTAAATTTATGTTACTACTTACCTATATTACTTTCTAAATTCAACTCAAAAGAAAATGGAATTTTCTTTCAAGTTTTCATAATTTTAGGGATTTCATTTAAAATATCAGAAAAGTGTAGTCGATGCCTATGGACTTACAAGGGTGTTCCATAAAAAATGTCTTTTTCTTTATACTGATATGCCCTTACCCATTGTAAAAGACAGTGGAGAGCAGTTTCACTTTGATCCTGATGTAATTGTGCATATGCAGACCAAGAGAGTGAATAATTTAAAAGTATGAGTGGCTTTATTAGGAATCTGTTCAATCAGTCTGGGCTTTGATGAGAAGCTGAAATGGAGGTCATCAATCTGTTGCTTCATCCATTTCATTGGCCCTCAACAACGGTATTTCCTGTACTGAAGGGCTTCTAACACAGAAAAAACAAAGCAAAACAAAAAGATATTTTATTTTTTTAAATGTGCCCTGTGAAAGCCAATTCATTTAACACATGTTCAACCAGAGCAGTAGGCCCTAAGGTTTGACCATAATAAACCTGGTATCATTGTCATCAAAGGCAAGACGGTGGCTGTGTCATGGCATCAAGTGCTCCAGGTACTATAGAGAGGCTGAATAAATGCTAAGAAAGGGATACTATGAAGATTTAGCAGGCTCAGAAATCTCCCCTGTAGTCATAGTTAATGTTTTCTATAGTTTCTGTTACTCGTGGTCAACTGTGCCACTGAAACTCCTGCAGGCTGAAAGTGCTAAATGGAAAATTTCAGAAATAAACATCTTATAAAATTTAGTTTTCCTGATGTTTTGAGAGTGTAAGAAAAGTTCATGCGATCTCATTCCATCCTGCTTAGTGTGTGAATCCCTCTTTATCCAAAGTTTCCATGCCGTATGCTGTACCCACCCATCAGGTGTTTCGTAATCATCTTGATTAGTAGATCATCTGTCGAATATTTGCTACTGGCTGTCACAGTATCACCATGCTTGTGTTCAAATAACCCTTAATTTACTTAATAATCTCAAAGAGTAGAAGTAGTAATGCTGGCATTTCATTCATGCCAAAAGAGAATCTGTAAAGGACATTTTGTAAGTGAATGATCAAGGTTCTTAATTTCCTTTGGTGTTAAGATTGTTAATAAAAATTAATCATATATGACATTTGAAAGAACAAAAGAAATCGGTGTTGGTTTTGCTATCATCTGCCACAGTACAAAAGTTTGGGTATAATTCTTTTTAAGTGTTTTGTCATTTATTTCATTCCATCTCAGTCCATATGTATTGCATCATTTCACATCATCAATAGAGTACAGTAAGATTTTTGAGAGACAAGGAAACAACAAATTGATGCAACTTTTATTACAGTATATTAATTGTTCTGCTATATTACTAGTTTTTATTCTTAGCTGTTAATCAATCATTGTTCCTTATTTATATATTAAAGTTTTCTAGATGAAAGGTTTTTCTGTGACATCAAGTGTCTACTAAGGATCTTGGAATGTACGGCCAGTGCATAAAAGATCCCATGGGCTGGGAAGATGGTAAGAGTCTTTGTTGTGCAATAATAAAAGATTTGAGTTTGAATATCTTCCACCCACATAAAAAGTAGGCATGGTCAGACATGCCTGTAAGAAATGGGCAGATCCAGGAGCTCATTGGCCTATCTAGCTGAAACACTGAGTCTTGGGTCCAGTTGAGAGATCCTGTCTGAAAGGAATAAGACAGAGAGTAAATCAATCAATCAATTAGTCAATCAATCAATCAATCAATCAATCAATAAATCACCCTCCATTGGCCTCTGGAGGCATGGAAACTTCTTTACAAACATATGCATACACAGACACATGGAACACAAACATGCACACAAAGCACATACATACAAATATATGCAAATAATAAAGGGGCTACTGAATATAATTTTTATTCGTAAACATGAGTTTATGTCTAAGACATTTTGCCAAATCCTACAGGGAAATATATAAGTGGGTTAAGAGTTTCTAATAATTAGTGAATTAGTGGGTTCCTTTTTAGGCACACAGATAAATGATGACTTTTATTTTGTAGATGACTTCAGTGAAATCAATATTGAATTAGGAAGCATGAAGAATGATGAAACAATGGGCAGAGGACGTGAAGGAGCACAAACAATAACAGCTATAATATTGCTTCACCATGTTTTCTTGGCGTGTGCTGTTAAATTTATGCTGAACCAATCACAGACTTCCTATCCAAAAATGAAGCAGATAATCAGATTCAATATGAGCAAAGCAAGGTTTTTATCACTTGACCCTTATCACACAGCCACTTTTCAGTGGTCAGCTTACCCCAACAGCAGCATCTAGTATGTCATGAGAGCATGTCCTTAATTTCTTAAATACAGCAACATCAACATGAAAGAATAGTGTCTAGGTTCATTTTTCTTTTGGTTCACTTTCAGTGAACCACTTTTTCTCACAATTAAGAACACTATACACTAATGTTTTGGGGTTTGGATTCTGTTCATTGCCCCGATAAGCTCTATCATCATGTGGTTCAACCATACTTGCACACCTTGCTACCAAAAGCAAAAGCCATACAGCTGCTCTTGCCAAAGTCATTTGGCTCAGTCGTGTCCTTGTTCAGATGTCAAGTGTTGTGTTTTCCCGGATAGACATGAACAAATATCTTTTCACTCCAGATAGTGCACTAAAGACAGACCTAAGCAATGATTCTGCCCAGTTGGTAGTTTGATGAGCCAGTAAGCTTATTGGGCTTACTTAAAGGAACATGAGTGAGAAGTAACTTACAGAAGCATGAGTAAACCTAATATAGCTGCACCATTGAAATTATGTACTAATATTTGATACCTAACCTCATAATTATATTCTGCATTATACATGCAGAAACATTTTTACTAGAGAGGTGTGTACATAAAATTATATATACAAATACACACATATATATAGAATGAAAATTTTAAAATCTTTTTGATAAGGTTTATTTTTGCATTGAAAGATGACTTTCACACATTCCTGTTGATGAGGTACATCTATAATAAATGAAAAGGAATGAGACTTCGGTTTTATCATACTAGAGGATGTTGGTGAATATAACTGCCCAGTAATTTCAAACAGACATTAGCCTAAGGACTTAGCATAAATTGTCATTGACTCTTCACAGTAACATTAATTAATTAGCACTTCTATTGAGGAAACTAAAAATCAAATGGGTTAATTAACTAGACCAAAATCACACAGTAGAACAGTAAGCAGTAAAGTTGAATTCAATGCAGTCACTCTGAGGGCAGGATATGAAATTTTAACCATATTCTACCTTGTACTAGGTATCATTAATTGCCTGTCTATCTACAACATGTCTTTTCAAGTGATGGCTTCAGCCATAGTCCATCACACAAATCATCCATGATATGGAATTAACTATATCCTATGCTCTTCATTCTGGATTCCTGACCACTTACAAATAGCTTTCCCTAGGACAAACAGTTTATAAGTAGACCAGCAACCTATCACTTGGAAATCATAATTGTTTTGCAATAAAAGATAAGCAAAGACTATTCTTGGTCCATTTCCTTATCCTCTATATATTTTCATAACTATTAAGCATTTTCCAGCAAATCTGAGTGAATGTCTTCTGTCAATAAAAAGAATTCTAACTATATCAAAGGTCAAGAACCCTTGAGCAATCTTGTACAAAGAGTATGTCAAGATTTTTTTTTCACTTTAGCTTGGTGAGTGGCAGCTAACCAAATGTTCCCCTAATATATACTTAAATTCATCTTGACACTACTCTTTAGCATGTTCTTGCTTTGAATGAGTTCCCTCATGGATCTTTTATTTTAACAAATTGAATAGCAAATTCAACCCCCATCCAAAAATAATGCTCCATACTTAATAATTATTCATAGGACAATAATTTGAGAACTATTGTGCAAAAATTAGATCAGACTATAATATAATTTAAAGTGCTTTATGAGTGGAGTTAGAATATTTACTAGTATGTCAAAATCTGTACAATGTTTGCTAGAAAAATAATAAAATAGCATCAAAGAATTGAGTAATAATCAAGATGATTGAATTGGTCAATTCATTTTTCTTCTTAGAAGTTAACTATTTGCAGGCTTGTGAAAAGGGAACTTGTGCTGTCCATCACTGGCCAAACTTTGACAAAAACTGTCACAAATCATCTCTTCATCTGCCATCATAGGAATTCATGTTTTATGAAGCATATAGAAAAAGTTTTCCTGTAATTTTATAGCCCTGTTTTTACTAGAGTTTAATGAGTTCATCCTGGAATATCCTTCTGTGCATGAGAAATTACTTTTACTTCTTGCTGCTATCAACTATATCTCTAAGACACCAATTAGCAGGGAAATGAGATGCTTCATTAATTTAGTAGAAAGTCCAAGAACATGTATACTGCTGTAGCTATGATAGCTGTTTTAGTTTAAATACAATATTTTTTAAATTTTCTCATTTAAAATTTTACTGTATTTATTGATAATAATGATTTCTATAACTGTGGCCCCATTTATCCTTCATATTCTAAACTGTTCTTTAACTGGTATCCAATTGCTTGTTACAAGGATTCATGCAGACTTCTTACACATACACAGTCACTTCATTAAAATGAGTGCTTTTCACTTTTTTAAGAGAAATTGATTGATACTACTTCACTAACTCCCAGAACTGAAACTTACTCTGAACTATTTAAGGAGATTGTATGAGAAGCATAGGGTGGAAAACTGAAGTATTAGTAGTATAACTGCAGTTACATGTCTTAGAAATCAACTGTTCTTTAGTCAGAAGACATTAGTTCACAGGGGATTCATAAGATAAAGGAGAAACCTTCTATTCTACCAATCTGGGCCTCTACTTCCATATATCCCCACTTTTAGCTAGCCCTAACATATATGCACCCCTCCCAGTGTCCTGAATGTTGGTAGTTTTCTTTCTCATGCTTAAAAGGCAGATGCCCAACCTATTTTCAAAAACGACATTTGATAACATCCATGCTAACAGGTGGCACAATATGGATTCCTGACATTATAGAAATAATTCATCCTAACCGATGTGCTTTCTAGTAGAGCTGAACTTTTGTCTTGGATGGTCTTAACCTGAATTAGTTTTCTTCTTTGTTCTGTAAAAATAAGGAAGGCAGAAAATAAGTGATTGATTTTACTCAAATTGTGAATGTGAAATTTAACTAGGTCACAGAAGATCAGTCAGTTACTCGAGTCTGATTATAGAGTTTATAGAGACATTCAATTACAAGACAGCAATTCTGAGGCTAAATGATGTGAATTAAGAGATGTCAGCACAATAAAGCATTAAATACTGTTACAACCAGATTCATCTCAAAAACACAGAAACTTTGAAAAATTCAAGAAATTGCTTAATATTTATCTTAAATCTATGTCATACAAATATAATGAAGTATCAGAATATTTACCTGCACAAAATAGGGGGATATGATGAACTTAGTCATGAGAGGGATGTTATGAACATAAAACACATTGCTCATATTGCCTTGTGTTCTAGAAAAAGCACGCTTGTTTTTCACTCTCAGATGTGAGGCAATTGAAAAATTGCTAAAAGTCATTTGCTCTGAATTATAACAGAAATATCATTATTAGGGTAAATATTTTCTTTTTCTTGTATTCCTTTTCTTTTTAAATTGAAATTGGTGAATTTCGCACGATGTACTTTGATCATATTTAGGGGCACTGCCCTATCTGAACCTTCTCTTACTACCTACCCTTGGCCCAATTTCATGTATGGACTATATTATATATAAGAGGGGGTGCATATATATTATATTATATTAATTATATTATATATATATATATATATAATTCATGCTTTCCTATGTACTTTCTAGTTAATTTTTTTCTGTAACTTTTAGTGGACTGACACCAAATAAATTGAGGTTTCAAGATTATAATGTTATTTGAAAAGTGGGTCAATTTGTATGAAATCTACATTGTGTCTCCAAATGTCTTTCAGTTGGGGTCCGTCCACTGGAGTCTGGTTAACCTACACAGACCCAGCTTGAACGAGACTGTCTCTGCCCACCCCACCCTCAAAGCCATCTCTTGCCACGATTCCCTTAGAAGGGGTTGGAGCTTCTTACCCACTTCATTATATCTATGTTGGGATTGTTTTCTGGTTTGGGCTTGCATAGGAGCTGTGCATGTTACCCCCATTGTTGTGTGTTTATAGGAGTAACTGACCAGCTGTCTGGAAAATTCTGTCTCCTACTGGTTATCCAACACTTCTGGCTCTTGCAATCTTTCTGGCCCCTCTTCCACAATGCTCTGTGAACACTGAGGGCAGAATTTTGCTATCCCTACTAGGGATAAGCACTCTGTGGCCTCTGGTTCTCTGCATGTTGGTCAGTTGTGGGTTCCTGTGTTAATCACAATCTGTTGCAAAAAGATATTTCTCTAGTGTGAGTTGACAGATGCATTACTCTATGTGCATAACAATAAGCCACTAGGAGTCAGTTTAATACTATATCTGTTTAACAGAGTAAAAGTATTAGGATCTCCCCCATGGTCTGTGGCCTATCTAGACACATGTTCCTAGGCCTGATATCAGTGTCATGTATGGGTTTCATCTTATGAAGCAGACCTTAAATCCAATTATAAAGTGATTGGTTACTTTCATAATATTTGTGCCACTATTGTACCAGATGCCATGTCTCACCAGGCCAGTTTTTTAAGCATGCAGGATTCACAGTTGGGTAAGGCAGATTTTCTCTTTAGTAACATGCATAGCATGTTCCAGCATTGTGAAAGCTAGCCATTAGAGATGAAGTTTAGAAGTCAGGACACTTTTGATTTCTCATTTTTTTTTCTATAGCTCATGTATGTATTGTCTTCAGCAATAGTGTCCTACCATAATGTTCTGTTAATTAACAAATAGCAGGGGCAATGGCCATTCAACAGCATCAAAAGGAGTCCATCCCTGGTACTGGGCTTTTACTTTGCTAACCTATTGAGTCTAGTAGGGGCAATGTCCCCCTATTTTAAGGTAACCCATCTTATATCATTTTATAATGTAAATGGGTATACATTAAGAAGATTCTACTGTGATAGGTTTTCACATGGCTTTTCTAAAGCAGTTTGGTGTTAGTTATCCCTCCAGATATTCTGTCAAATATTTTCTATTTAAAAGATATTTTATTTTCCCTGATGATAACAGTCTTTGAATATTGAATTATCTATTTAATGTTAATACAAATAAAATGCAGAACATTTACAAACATATATATTCTTTTATTTTTGTTTGATTGGAAAATTTTTCAATGAATAATTTAAATTCACAGTACATACTTTATAATACATGATCCTTTCCCTTCTGTACCTCCAAACACTCTATTTGAACTTGGGTCTTGTGCTAGTAGATATCAATCATGATTTTTCAATGTTCTATACCTGTCACTTTTGCAGTTTATCTTAGTGATTGCACATCAAAAACTTGCAAGTTTCATTAATAACATGTTTTACTTTCAAAAAAGAAGACATTTTAATATCTAGCATTGAATAATTCAGACATTGGTAAGTATATGAAGTTTTATGTTACTGTATCTTAACACTCATAAATAAATGGTAGTTACAGTTTGTTGTTAATAACAACTGTCTTTTGATACGATGGAAATCCTATTTCTTTGAAGATGTTTATTAGTTCAATGTCTAGTCTATAGAAAATTAGAGAAAGACTTCATAAAAATACATAGAAAAAAGAAAAGAAGTATGGCTTACTGGCCTTATGTTTTGGTTCTAGAAAGACTGTAAAGTGAGATAAAGGGACAAAAGGTTGATAAATTGCATAGCCTTTCTAATTATAAAATTGTCTTTCCCATGGCAAAGATGTTCTATCTAAAATATGAAGAATACAGACCAAAATTTTTCAGATATTCATTTTTATATTTTCACTGATATTCATTCTTTTGTTTAAAAAACAATGACTTGGAGCTGGAGAGATGGCTCACTGGTAAGAGCACTGACTGCTCTTGCAGGGGACCAGGGTTCAGTTCTCAGCATCCACATGGTGGCTAACAACCATCCATAACTCAAGCTCAGGGAATCTGAGTCTCTCTTCTGACCTCCCTCGGCAATGCATGACATGGGTGCACTTACATGAAGGGAATACACTCATACACATAAAATAAAAACAATAATTAAAATATTAAAAAATAATGACAGTACTGCTCATGGAAGAATGGGCTTTAAAATATTTAAAAATCTTCATGACCCACAATAGAAAACTATCAGTAATTCATAAAAGGTAAAACTCAGAACCATGCACACATATTCTATGACCTTTAAGCATGTACAAAACCTAAAGGTTTCTGTAATTTACCTTCAGAATGTGTATAGCTCAGTAACTTACATTTTCCCAGAACATACACCTTTTGCTAAAACTCTAGCTCTTTCCCTCTTCCTTAATTCACTTTCTATGTAACTTAATCAGTATTATTTAATGGTAGTTTCAAAAGTCCCGTATTTTTAGTTAACGGTTTCTAATTTTTGCCTCATTATATTTTGTGCTATCATTGTGTTGAATTTAATCATGAACAGGTGAGGACTATTGCAGTTTCTGTACACAGTAGTTTAGTAACCAAAGATTCACTATCCACCTCTCCTTTCTCCTCATTCTAACACACTGTGACTCTTCAAAAATAAATAAGTAAATAAGTAAATAAATAAATAAATAAATAATAAGCTGTTTTTTAAGGGTAAGAAAATATAGCTGACAATGTCCTAATAGCTATTTTCTAAATGGTTTGCTTTCAAACTTCTTATTTTTATATTTTATTTATTATTTTTATTTTATGTGTATGAGTGTATTGCCTTTATGTGTATGAGTGTAGATCAGAAGAGGGCTTTGGATTCCCCTGGAACTAGAGTTGAGGACGGTTCGTAGCCACCATGTGGGTGCTGGTAGTCGAACCCAGGTCCTCTGAAAGAGCAGTCAGTACTCTTAACCGCTGAGCCATCTCTCCAGCCCTGCAAGTACAAGTATTTTAAAGGCAAGAATTTTAATTTTGTTTATGAAAGGGACGTAACCCACAAAGTCTCATCTATGTTCGATGATAATGTAATGATAAGAGAAATTAAGAGAAAATAAGGATGCGAATGTTAAGAAAGGCAGAGGATAAAAAAGGAAGAGGATAAGGTCAAGTATGCAGACAAGAAGAAAGATCTAGCACATTTCCTTCCTAGAGATAGATCGTAGAAAGCAGCTCAAATGGACATATAAGAATGGTGCCTTATGCCATTATATTTGAACAAAAATAATCTTTTCTTCTTCAGACCGATAATATTCCTCAGTTGATAGCAGCTTTCAGCAGAATGAATAGATTTTCTTTTTATTATTAAAGAACTCACCTATTTTTAGCTTTACAAGTCTAACAAGTGAAATACGTTGAGCTGTCAAGTTCATCAGATGGTTGCTTAACCTTGGAAAGAACGTTATTATAACATTTTTTAAATGTTGATTTTAAAAAGTAGAATAACAGTTTATAAATTCCCTGACCATGGACTTTGTTCATTAATTTGTTCAAAAAATATTAATGAAAAGAAAGAAAAATAGTAGGAGAATTATATTTGAAATAATTTGCACAATTTAATAGATGATGATTGGGCTAACTTTTATTATATTGCCCAGCTTGTTCATAACATATTTTATTATACACATTGGAAGGTATAGAGTTGATCATCATAGGATAACAGCTTTAATGAGTCAATTTATAAGATAAGTTCAAAGAATAAAAGGTTGGTAACACATTGTATTTTATCTTCTTTTTAGTTTGATTTCAATTTTCATATATCAGTTTACAAATTAACCTGTATTTTTAATCTGAATAAAGAGGCTTCCCAAAACATGACAATTAATGTAAAGTAAAGATTATTTCTTCAGGACAATTTAATGTTCACTATTTTCTCCATAAAGTTTTTGTTAACTAATATTTTGATGCACCAATCACAAATGCATGCCTTTAGAATGTGTGACACCATTGTTGGGTGAGTTTGAAAATGAAATCTTGAACAACCCAAATAATTTCATATTTTATATGCTCTTTATAGAGTCAAAAAGGTACCCTTGGGAAAATACGTATTTATATAAATGTTTTATTTATACGGTGACTTGTTAAAACACTAGATAAAAAATTAATCCTCAAAGAGGTGGTGAATGCTTATTACTGGAGTTGGTGTCCACCACAAGAGGGACTATGATCTATTAATATGTGACTATATGAGTTTTCTTATATGGTAATATTATCTGTATAGTAGCTCTAACTTATTTTTACATGAATATTTAAAATATTGTTCATGGTAAATTATAAGGAACCTTATATCATATTTAATTTTACATCATCAATATAGTTGGCCTTAACTTTCTGACTCTGTTTTCCTTCAAATTCTCTAGTAATATGAGAGCATCATATTACCACATATCGGTGCTGAGATCTTTTCAGGCAATTAATTCTCTATGCATCTATCCCAAAGACCATGGAAAAGTTTTTAAAGTATTAAGATATAAAATGTGTTTATTCACTTAATGCCTTCTCTTGAGAAAAATAATATCCATTGATAACTCTAGTCTGTCTCAGGTTCCTGGCATAGTCTCATCTATTCAGTGTCAAAGGTATTTTGTTTCAGCATTTAGGACAATAGTTTTTATTTGTGAATGTTATGAGTAATTCATTTTACTATATCATAAATATAAGTATTAAGATATAAAATGTGTTTATTCACTTAATGCCTTCTCTTGAGAAAAATAATATCCATTGATAACTCTAGTCTGTCTCAGGTTCCTGGCATAGTCTCATCTATTCAGTGTCAAAGGTATTTTGTTTCAGCATTTAGGACAATAGTTTTTATTTGTGAATGTTATGAGTAATTCATTTTACTATATCATAAATATATTAGGTTAAAATATCAAATTAATAATATCATACAATTCTAATATATAAAAGACCAGCTTTGGCCTACAGGTTGAAGGGAGCTTTCTTTTATGTAGACAATTTCTATTAAGTATAATGTAAGTGACATTCATATTATCTAAAAAAGACCTACATACATGTTATTAGCATGTACCAATTAAGTTGAACAATCTATTTATTCAGTCAAGATGTTTCTGTATGTCAGGTGTGTTGGCATGTGTCTTTAATTCCAGCGCTCAGGAGGCAGAAATAGGTGGATCTCTGTGAGATTAAAGACAGTTTGCTCTACATAGTGAGTTCCAGGCCACTTGAGGCTACAGGGAGATACTATCTCAAAAAAAAAAAAACAACAACAAAGATGTCACATGTTACATATTATTTTTTATTAAATTTTATAATTTTTTTTTAGTTATTCCATTTTATAAAAACCACTAGTAATATTGTTCTTTGATAAGTATAATAACATTTAGCATCTAGCTCAATCACACAGTTATTTGCATCATTTTCTCTTTGGGTACTTAGTAATCTAAATTCACAACAAGAGACAGCAAACAAGAACAATGGTCAAACCCCTAGTTTGCTGTCTATTGTTGTGATATTGTTTTATACACACACACTATGGAAACATGATGGCGATCCTCATTAATTTTTATAATTAACATTCATGAGTAGTTATGATAGGAAAATAAACAATTAGCTTATTCTCAAAGCAAATTTGTACAAGCAAAAAAATACGAACTTCTTTAATATTTATTTTTAAAAATTTAAGATCATAAACAGTTGAATAAAGAAACATACTCTTAAATATATATTTGAATCAGATACTTATCGAAGAGGTTGTATTATGCCTTTTTTGTTTTTTTTGGTTGCCTTTTTTGTTTTTTGTTTTGATTTTTGAAATAGGTCTCCCTGTAGCCCCAGGTGGCCTGGATCTCACAGAAATCCACCTGCTTCTGACTTCTGAGTGGTGGGATTAAAAGTGTGAGCCACACCGCTGTATAATGCCTTTTGACTGAATTATTTTGTTCTTAGAAACAAACTTTTTTTGAAGGTATCTGTTATATCTCATTCATATCTCAAAATCCAATATGCATTTTTACTTTTCTATATAAAAATATTAACATTAACTTACATGATTTTTCTTTCTCGTGTTAATTAATAAATTGAGTTTCCACAAATTCTTCAACTGAGCCTTTGATTCCTTGAAACTACTATAGTTCTTAGAGTAAGAAGGGGATATTAGCTCAGTGTCTGCTGTTTTGTAAGAGGTCATTAGATACTATTGCCCCAAATGACAGTGATTTAGAGAAAAACACAATATACATATTTCTTGTATATTAAATATATTCAATATACATTAAATATGTGCTAAGAAAGAAATATATTTTAGCAGACTGTTGATGATTATAGGAGTCTAGTAAGGAGAGCTGACTGGTGCTAGAACAGCTGAGCAAAGAGAGAATTGTGAGTGCTGTCTACTGCATTTAGCAGCAGGGGTGCAGCACTGGTAGCGTTGTTTAATGGGTTTGTTTCAGAAAGAATAATACATCTCATTTTTTTCAAAATGACCAGAGTAAAAAGGGATAGAAGACTATTCTTGAATATTTTATATACCAGCCACTGAAGTCCTTGAAATATTTCTCAAAACTACCCCATGGCAAGGATTTGCAAACTGCCTTCATTTTCTTTCCTGTGGAATGCAACTTGGGATATGTCAGACAAAGCTGAATACTTCTTTCCATGCCGGGAAGAAAACACATTTTATATTTACCACGGCAAAATTGCTTTCCCAAGGAAACTCATTGTAGTCCAAGGAGAAAATGGACCCAAATAAATAAAATCTTTACATTTCAACTGTGTGCTCAAAAAAAATTGAGTCAAGTTGAAGAGATCAATGCAAAAGACAAATCTGAGGAATACAACACTTAACCCTTACTGACCTGTCAATGTCGGTAAGAGTTACTACTTCCCAGTCTTCCATCAACCAGACAAACCTCCAAAATGTTTCTTTGTATAATTCTGATAAGATGATTTTTGCTAAATATAGAAGGTTGTCAAAAATGTACTACATGTTGTTGGTTATTAAATCCTTGCTGTAATCCTCAAATTTTCTTCATTCTATAATGTGCCTTCTCTGCTCTGCTATTTAAAAGAAGCAGTACAACAAAAGAGATGCTTTTCCTTTTGTATATTTGTTTTCAGATATGAAAAAGAGACTATCCTTAGTCTTCAACAAGAGAATCAAATGTTATTAAGACATTTGAGATTAAGATCTCCTTACACTCAAATTTGTTAAAATCAATCAAAATGTAGGTACAGTAGCAAAATTTTTGATAAGTTAAGAAATTATTTTGCCTTAAATTGCTAGAAATGAATAATACATATATGAAGAGTGATTATGAAGCATGTTTTGCAATGGATATTTGTGACAGAGATTCATTTATCCTTATAAATTCGACAAGTGTAAGCCATACCATCTTCTAATGGACTAGGTCTCAAATTTCAGTTGACTTAGCATTACTTGTTTTGGGGTTATGTTTGAGCAAAGATTGCTGAGCCACCTTCCACATACCTTGAATTTCTATTTCAGTAGTTATGGGGTAGAGCTTAAGATTTTTCTTTTTAACTTTTCACAGGTGATACTGTAGTTGAGAATTTCTGGACCACACTTAGAGAACCAGAGGTTTTGTAGACTAAGGACCACTGTTTAATATTCAAGCAGAGTTCCAAATTCTTATCTTATTTTACTTTACTTAATTTAATTTTTTGTTTGGTTTGATTTGGTTTTGTGTTTTGAGACAGGGTCTCCCTGTAGCTTCACCTGGCCTTGATCTCATGATATAGATCAGGTCGGCCTCCACATCACCTGCTCTGCCACTGAAGGGCTGGGATCAAAAGTGTGCACCACCACCTGGCCTATTTTGCTTGTTTGTTTTGAGACAGGGTCTCCTTAACTGTTATTTTTAATTTATATATGGGCATAAATATATTATGTATTATAAATATTAAATTTTGGAGAAAATGCATAATCAGAGATTAAAATTATTTGGAATGAGCAGTTTATGTTCTGAACAACATCTTCAAAACCTGCTTTGAAAATTCAAAAGGATTTTAAAACCTATAGTCACATTGAATAAATTCTTGATTACTTCAAAAATATTGTGAACTGCGAAATGATACACAAACTTTTAAACTTGGTTTATATCCAGTACATGTGGAAGAAAAATTGGAATCATAGGATGATGAGGAAATGTTGATTGAGTTAGGAAACTTACAGTTATTGAAAATGCTATTACCAATAAAACTATAGTTATGTATTCACTATATATGGAAGCTGAATTTCTTGGGAGGAACATATAAACATTAATGGATCATATCTGTGAGAGTCATGAATTTTTGGTACTTTTATTACCACTGTCAAACTTGTGAGCTAGTTAACATATGTCACTAACAAAGAAAATTAATGTTGCCGTTGAGAAAATACCTAATGAAGACCAGCTTTAAACTTAGCTTTAATGGTTGGTTATCTAAATTATGATTGAAAATGTCATTTTCTATTCACAAAGAAATTTGTTAAATGAAATTAAATGATGGAAATATTTGGATCTTAATTTTGACACGATATAATTTTATATTTTAGTTCTGTAGTTATTTTTATAAATATGCACATGCTTTCAGAAAGTGAAAACTGCATTAAAATGACTATCAGTTTGCCATACATTGCCATGGAATATTTCAGTAAATTAGCTGATTTTACTAGGGAAGAGAACACCAAGTTATCTGAGAGAATTAAAAACTCACTATGAAAAATACCAAAGGACAGTTCTGGACTTTAACAAAATTCTTGAAGCTATTGTTTTGGATTTGAAAAATTTCAAAGCAAGTTCCTCTGGGAAAAGAAATACCAATGGGAAGTCATTATATGTTCATTAGTTCTAAAACAAACAAGCAAAATCTTACATCAGTGTAAGAACTTTAAAATTGCCTTATCCTTAGCATTATCCCTAGGAATTATACCTCAATACTTCCAGTATTTCCAGATGTAAATATCACTACTGAGTTCTGGTCTATATTAGGTAAGACTTAATTAAATAGTATGAAGTGAATGTTATGTATTTTGGCTATTATGTATTCATAATGAAAAACTGTTTACTAGAGCACAGCAGAAATAAACAGAATCATTCAAACATGAATTTGAAGCCCAATTCTCTATTATTCTGATCATGTTTAGGGGCAAAAAACAAGTTCTTATCACCTTAATTTCTTTATGCACAAGGCAAGGATATAGTTGTCCCACTTACAGAAGAATACTTTAGACATATATGGGATTATTGGCCAAATTTACATTACCAGGCATGATTTTCCTTCTGTGGAGGAGGCATTGAATCCAATCAGAAAGTAATTGGTTGCTAGGATAACATTCATGCCACTTTTACACCCATGAGCATATCGTGCAGGTCTGTGCATTGCTGTGTATCTCAGAGTTCACAGCTAGTTAGGACTCTTGATGAATTTTCTCCATCAACTGCCTGCATAGCACCTTTGGTTACTATAAAAGCTAGTCAGTAGGGAAGAAGCTTCCAGGTCAGTACCAGCTTGAGTTGTTTTCATGATTTGTGACAGAAATGTGTGCTGTTTTCAGCAATAGGTTCTTACCATCAAGTTCTAGTAGGAAACTGTGAGCAATGGCAATAGGCTGTGTTCTTTTTGTGTGGCGGGGCGGGGGGGTCCTCTGGGATAACCCTGACCAGCTGTTCCAGGGGAAATATTCTACACCTGGCACTGTGGTTTCTATTTGGCAATCTGTGACTTTGTGTCTGTGGAATGCTGAGTCATAAATGGGACAACTCTATCACACTGTCCCTCTCCCTACCTCAATGGGAACATCATGGAAGAGGAAGTGGAATGATTGTTAAGAGCCTGATATCAGGGAGGGCTGAGGTGAAACAATGTCTTCAAATTATAAAAATATCTTGAACTCGGGTATTCACAATAGCTGTGGTTGCAGGCACAAGTTCAAGCCAGTCAGCACTACAGCATGGACTGGAGAAGGGCACGCAATCCCCTACACATTCCTTGAGGAGTTATTGACAGTTGATGGTTTCTATGGGCGAGTCAGTCAGTTATTAATTATTAATTTGCACATTAATTTATATCTAATTGGTCATAAAATGCTCTTACCTCAGACATTTCTTCTAATCATGACTTTCATCCTCATCCAATCATTTGATATGACACTTAAGCAACTCTTGCCTTAGCATATTATAGTTTTCTCACATATATTTCAATTCATCTAATCCCCATTCACTTACAGGGAATTTTCTCACCTTAGACTAAATATAAATATATCTGTGTATTAGTCACTTTTCTGTTGCTAATAGAAACACCACGACCAAGGGAACTTATAAAAGGAAGAGTTAATTTAGCTTATGGTTCCAAAGGGGCAAGAGTCCATCTTGGCAGGAAGACATGATGGCAGAGGTGGCTGGCATAGGAACAAAGCTAAGCTCTCACATCTTAAAGCAGGCACAGGAAGCAGAGCGTGATTGGAGATCTGGCAAGGTGAGTCGTGCTACCTCTAACATGTCCACACCTTCTAAGACCTGCGAAAACAGCAGCACCAACAAAATGTCCAAATACTTGGAGCCTATGGGGGGACATTCTCATTCAAACTACCTCAATCCATGATTTCCATAACTTTCATTGGGTTAGAAATGTAACTCAGTATTGAAGTACTTGCCCAGCGTCCTGGTTTTAATATACTGCTCTTTAAAAGTAGGATAAAACAGATAAAAATTAATGGCTTTTACTCTTTTGATTAGTTCAAAGATTATATTGATTATTGTAATTTTGATATATCAATCTTTTTATAACATGGTTCAAAGTAAACTCTCTAGCCTTTGCCAATCGCACAGTTCACACAATACACCTTTTAGATATTTTCTTTATTTATTTCTTGGTCTAATCTTTTACTTTTAAATGGACTTGGGAAGACAGGATTACAAATACCCAACGAAAAATTCCACAATAAAACAAGCATTGATATAACCCCACTCAGCATGACATCACCTTCCACTTGATTTACCTTCTCATTGGCATAGTGATAACCATCTAATGCGTAATCCAAAGAAATAAATGCTGTATGGTGCTACCAGTAAACACTGATTAGACTGTGTGATCATGGGCTTAAATTTCTAAATGTAAACTAAATAAAGTAAAATACATTTTAATGATATTAAATTGTTCATTCAAATTCAATGATTTTTTTATTCTGTAAGCAAAACAAATATAATTAGTTGTTTGCAGCATTATTGCTTACTTTAATAATTTCTTATCTTTCTATGTCAGTTTTACTGTTGACTATATTCTGTGAAGACTCTGAGTTACAGAGTTAATATCTAAATATAACCAGAGGTTATGGTATCAAGTCACAATTTGATTTGAAAGTGGGCTCTAGGGAGCTCTGGAAGAGAGCTCAGTCAGTAAAGTGAATGCATTTACAAGCATGAGAACAGAGTTCAGAGTCCCAAAACTCATAAAAGTAAGACACAGTAGCACACCTGTAATCCTAGTGATGGTAAGAGGGGAGGACAGGAGGATCCCTGGAACTCACTGGCCTCTAGCTTAGCCTAGTTGATGACGTTTTATGCAAAAGAAAAGGCCAGTCTTTAAACTAAATATGGAAGGTGCCGAGAACCAATATCTGCAGCTGCCTTCTGGCTTTCACACTTGTGGTGCATATGTACACAACTACACAAACATGTATGCCCACAAACACATAAATTTTTATTTGGGTGGGCCTCCCATAATGATGCTAATATGTGGAACTGTTTCTGGATTTGTGGAGGAATGTTGCATTAATTTTCAGAAAAAGTAAAACCAGGTTGGAGAAATGGCTCAGCAGTTAAGAACCCCGGCTAGTCTTGCAGAAGACCCACGTTCGAATGCCAGCACCCACATGGTGACTAACACCCATCCATAACTCTAGTTCCAGGGGAATCCAATGCACTCTTCTGACCTCTGTGTCATTGCACAATATGAGTGCATGTACAGACATGCAGGCAGAACACTCATACATAAAAAATAAAAATAATAAATAAGCTGGGCACGGTGGTGCACGCCTTAAATCCCAGCACTCAGGAGGCAGAGGCCAGCGGATCTCTGAGAGTTCAAGGCCAGTCTGGTCTATATAGTGAGTTCCAGGACAGCTGAGGCTACAGGGAGAGCCTGTCTCAAAAAGACCAAAAAATATAATAATAAATAAAATATTAAAAAAGAAAAAGCTAAACAGCAAAATATTTGGAAAATAATATTATTTAATTAGAAATACATGTGGCATAAAAGTGTGTATCCCCTTGTGTGTGAATAACTGAGTAAAACATGAATGTCCCTACCTTGTGCTGATACTTATGTATAATTCCAATTACAGCTTTAATTTGAATATAATCATTCTATGAAAAATCTTTATTAGATAAGAGAAGTTTGAGCTTTTTCTCTGATAAAGATTACATCCAATTTCTAAGTTCAATTTTAAGTATGTAAATTTAGTCTTTCACAAATTGGTTTCTCTATATAATAACATTCACGAGAGCATACATGAAAGTCATCAAAAATTCATTTTTAATAATGAATCAATGGTGAACATTCTGAGACTGAGACTAGTTGCCTTGGTAGCATATGGCAAGTCACTTAACCTCCACGACCTTCATTTTCCTATTTGCAATGTAAAGGAGCACCACTGGAGTTCCATAACTGTGCTTGTACTCATTTTAGACATGTTCCTTAAACCCAGTGTTTGCAAGAATAATCCCAAAATATTAGTGCATTCTTATCACACATATTTTGTTTCTTTTTAAAAATCAAAAATAAAAATCATGTGACCTGGTGTTATTCTCAAAATAAGCTACCTTTGCAGAAACTTGTTTTCTGATAAAGTCTATACATTAATTATCATATCAAAGCCTAGAGAAATGATCTACATTCATATTTTTTACATTTGCTCTGCTTTATTTTTATGTATTCTTTCCTTTGTACACAAATATGTACATGAACACTTCCTCAAAAGATGGTTATTATCATAAATACGATAAAAATGGCCCAGTGAAGAAAAATATGTTACACATATAAAAGATAAGTTTAAGCATTTCTTTCATCCCAGTACAAGCATATTTTGGCTTTCTATCTTCCTAACAGAAGGAAAGTGACATTTAAAATATTTAATGCATAGGTGATTTCCCCCTGTTGCAGAGACCTCCAACCTACATTTTCTGTTCTTGCTTTTCAGGATATGACCTTCATAAGCAGCAGTTTACAGAATTAAATACTTTAGCCTATGCCTTCAGAATGTTTTATTTCTTTTTTTTAAGGAAATGAGTTAATTTTGAAATTCAATGATTTCCAAATTAGAGAATAAAGCATTCATAAACTGATTGTATCCCCAGAGACACTTAATTTTGGAATGAAAAATGCTAAATAAATGGCATAAGGAATGTTCATAGAAAGTGGGTTTATAATATAAGATCAGAGGAAAGGATTAAGAGCAATGTACCTGTGATTCAGCATTCTGATTATTTTTTTAAATTGATAAAAAATCTCTGTAGTTCAGTTGTAGAAAATCTTCTTAATGTGATAGGCCCTTTATTTTACTGCAGAATTTGTTGACAGATAATAATTGGATCACTGAATTGAAATACCCCATGTAAGCTCAGAATTCTCTGTGTTGGTTGGCATGACAACCATAGTGGTCGATTAAACAAGCTCAGAAATTGAGAACCTGGGCTTCTCAGAAGCTGTTAACTAGATGGAGAATAGAAAACTGTCTTAATAATGTTAAACTGGGGAGAAAATTTTAAGAATTTCCTTGAAGATACTGTCATATAATTGTGTATCATTTAGAAACTAAAATTTTAACATAAAAATATGGATGCTTAAAAATTTGATGATTTCAAAATATAATTTTAATGTTATATGAATGCAAAGGAAAAGAAAAGGTTGAAACAGCATTACAATGTTAAGTAACTCTATTAGAGTTAATGGTAATATTGCTCAATACAAACACAATAACTATAAATGGTAATTTGTATTTAGCTCTTTAACTTTTAAATTATTCGGTGCAGTGACTGGCAGATGATATGTGCAGATGGTTCATGAAGGAATACTGGCATGCAGGCACAGCCTTTGCTGGCCAGTACGTCCATAGCCAGATTTAGGGACGAAGAAGATAATGAAAGGAAAGAGTGTAAAAGATAGCATGCTGGATTGGAATCAATAGGGTGGCACATTACTATATTTTTCTTTTTAACTTCATTTCTCTGGTTTATGCATAAGTATTAACATAAAGAAAAAATTTGGATGTAACAAGTTAAAGCAAGTTATTACAACTATAGAACATAGCCCATTGTTTCTTTCATTTTTTTTTTCCCTTTGATTTCTACTGTTTTACAGAATAAGGGTAAGAGGAGAAATTGACTATTTATCATGTACCACATTTTAAAGCGTTTTCCTTTTGTCTGGTGGTAAAAAGAACAAAGACAATATAACTTGATTGTAAGAGTTTTACTAGTCTGTTCTCAATTTATGAGCCAAGACACTTAATTGTGTGGTAACTCAAAGAAGCATATTTATTTTTTTTCCTTTTTCGTTGGTAAAATTGTATTAAAATTCAGCTATTTATGCTTTTAATTGAACAGGCTATGAATATATGACTATAGCTATGAAAATATTTTGAAGTATACCAAGTTGATTTAAAAATCTATTATTGAAATTATAAAACCATATCCATTATATCAGTTTTAGAGAGGAAGAGGTATTACACATCAACTTTCTACAAAAGGATATTAACTGTATAGGATTAAGGAACAGATTAATGACAGAATTAGATGTAAAGTACTACAATGCTCAAGAAAATGCAATTCTTTTTGTAACATCAGGATTAGATGCCTTCCAGTCCCATCTCCTTCCACAATGCAGTCAAAATATTATAACTCTGATTTAGTGAGATGTTTACTTAGTATAAATAAAAACTACTGTTGGTTAAAATGAATTTTAATTAGATAGTCCTCACTTGTTTGGTCATTATTCTTGTTTATAGCTAAGGTTCTAATTGTTGGCTATATTCATTAATTTTTGTTTGCATTCAGTTTTGAGATAATCATATTTAATATTTTTAGTATATTCAAGTCAGTCAACAATTATAGAAAGAAAAATGGAGTTGAGTAGTTAACTATCACTGGATTGTTATTAAAAATGAGCTCCTAAAATCATAAATCCACTTCTAGAATTAACCTGAATCCTCTTGATAGTGATTAGATTCTGTTAGATTTTATTTTTATTCTCTGAAGATAATTAAAAACAATGAACTTAGTTGATATTCATATTCATAAACTAAGGAATTCAGTTTAATTTAGAGATGTTTCTTTCATTCCTATTTCTGATTTGGAGGAAAAAAAATTTTGTTTGTCTTGCACATCTGTCATGCTTTGACTAAAGATTTTTTTCAAATGTTTAGACTCAATATGTTACATATTTAAAATAGTATATCAGTGGTATGCAAATTTTTACTTTATATTTTTTAAGATAGTAAGAATTAAATTAGTTTTTTAACAAATTTAATTGTTTATTTTCTTGATTTTTGTATTGTTTTTCTCATATAAACCCATTACAAATTTTGCTTTTATTCTTCTCTATTGCTTACTTTTAGTTTACCCTGAGAGTTTTTCCTTTCCACTTATTTTTTTATTTTATTTTATTGAGCTTCTGTATTCTCATACAACTTGTTTCTGTCTTGATTTTGCTCTTTCTGCTACTACTTGCTTTGACTATGTTAATGAGTGTTAATAACTGCCTGCAAAAGAACAGAGAAAACATAGAGAAGGAAGGGGAGCTGAAGAGATGTGACAAGAAAACAAAGACTGAAATGAAGGGTGATGACAGTGGGTAGAAGAAAAAGGGAAAAGACCAAATATTGCTTTTCCTTTTTTATTGAAAGAATCAAGTTTAGGTTCAGTCCTTGAACACAAAGTCTTCTATTTTCTCTTATAGGAAATAAAAAAGCTCCCCAGAATGCAGGATGAGAAAATGAAAGTGGTTGGTGGCGTGGACTAGGCAAAAATAATGTCTATAATGAAGGAATGCAACTGATTGAAGGGAGCATTGAGAAGTGAGACTGGACAAAGCATGTACTATACTGGTTCTGAGGAGGAGAGAATATTTAGAATGAAGATACTTTAATTTGCTTGAGTGATAAGAATGCATGTTGAGAGAAACAGAGATGCCAAAGGTGTGAGGTCTTTGAAAATATGTCTTATTTTAGATGTTTTAACTTCCAAGTGACACTAGGGGCTATGCAGTGATGAGAGTAGGCAATAGGAAATGATGGGTTAAAAGAGGAGACGGAGACAGGGGACTGTACATAGTCACTCAGCAACTTTTTTCTCTGAACCCAGATAAGATAATCCACTTAGTAGATACCCACATTTAGGCAATTAGAAGAAGATGAATAATAGCCATCAAATACTGATTGCTAAGAAATACTGATTTGCAGAAATGAAAAAATTTTAATATATTAACAATAAATATAGTGTTAAATGTTTCCACTTGAGATTCTTAAATATCCTCAGTTCATGGTCTTAGTGTTTCATAGTTTGCTTTATGGTTTCTCATCCAGCAGAAGTACGCAACAATTTTATTTTAACAGATGTTGCTGTGTTCTGTTAAAAAAAAAAAAAGGTACCCAGCAGTATCTATGAGTTTGCTGAGGGACTTAGTTGACAGGTAGAAGCATTAACTTATGATAAGCTTTCTCATACTTTCCCATCTTTTGATATCAGAGGATTTATTTCATTCTATCACAACTACTTGTGTGATTTTGTCTTTTTTACTGAACCGAATCTACAAACTACAGAAGGAAAATATGCAGTTCATCTTAGTCATCACTCATCCATTATGTCCAGCATGGTGATTGGCTGGTGGCAGGTGTTCAACAATTAGTTGTTGAATTAATTCAAGTTGTGAGAGAGCTAATCTAATTAGTCATTATATACAGTGTTGGTTTATCTGCATGTATTTTCCAAACTCTAAATTAATTTCTGGCATCTTTCTTTTACAGGAGGTATGCAGATTGTCTATGTGAATTCTTTTGACAGCATATAAGTAGTGTGAATACAAGAGCTTTAATCATAACTGCATTTTAGTTTTGCCTAAAATAGAAAAGACGATTAAGTGAATAATCATCCCGGGTAACACTTAAGAGATCTTTGATGGCAATGAGAGTACTATAATAAAAGATAACATTCAGTCAGCAGTTATAGGAAGTATTGATACAAAACAAAATATTCCTAAATTAGTGATTTAAGATAACTTAAAATAAAAACTCTCTTAGCTATGAGGGCTATCTCATTCATTCTTTTTCATGTGATACTAGCTGCAAAACACTTGGACATGTACAGCATTTGGGGGCTTGATTGGGCTTAAATATCTAAGCGGTCTCAGTTGATGTTACCTGGTGGCACAGTTCAGCTGAGCATTTGTGCCAAAAGAGCTTTGTACAGTCTCTGCATTGACTTTGCCTTCAGCAGGATGGTGGCTGTACTCAGAAACAGCATGGCCAGGACAAATGTTCTTAGAAACTGAGGCAACTGTCTCTAGACTTCCTACAGTATAGGCCTCATACATATAGGGACTGTACTTCTTCCATATTGCCTTTGCATCAGTAAGCTAGCCCAGATTCAAGGGAAGGGAAGTAGAATATTTTATTTTCATCCTCTACTATAATAGGCACAGTTCATGTGTATGAAGAAAATTAATTGTAAATGGATGACTTTGGCTTTCTCCTGCATGTATTTTCTTATTTTAAAAGTAAGGAGATAAATTTATACAGAGATAGGTAACTTAGATTTGTAGCTGACTAGTGCAAAAGCCAATACTCAAAAGTCCTTTATCATAACCCAGTAATACCTCATTCTCTTAATTTATGTCTTTGAATGGGCTTCACACACACACACACACACACACACACACACACACACACCACTCACTCACTATATTTAGCATTCATAATGCTCATGATGGTAACAGCTCCAAATAGAATAATACATTATTAGAACTCATTGTTTTATTTACTCATAAAATTGATATATTTTCAGTAGTTTAAATTTGAAGTATTTTAAATTTACAAAGCATTTTAAAAATTAAGGAAATTCTAATATGTACATCACCCAGCTTCTCATAAATGCACATATAAATTTAAAGAGGATTATGTAGTTATTTATCCAGTAACATGAAGTTATTATTTTTTATTTTAGAAAGCAGAGATGGGGTTATTGGGACAAAACAAGTGCCCCCAAATTTAGTACATATTTGCTATAATATATTGATCAAAACTAATGAATTAACATTGATAGAATACTTTCCAACTAATTACACCTTTCTCTGACTAGTCTCTCTCGGGTTTCTTTCTTTCTTTCCTTCTTTCTTTCCTTCCCTCTTTCTTTCTTTCTTTCTTTCTTTCTTTCTTTCTTTCTTTCTTTCTTTCTTTCTTTCTTTCTTTCTTTCTTTCTTCCTTGTCTTTTTGAGACAGGGTCTCCTAGTAGCCCCTACTGGCCTGGAATTCACTTTGTAGACCAGGGTAGCCTCGAACTCACACAGATCCACCTGTCTCTGCCTCCCAAGTGCTGGGATTAAAGACGTGCACCACAACACCTGGCTCAGGTTTCTTCTAACTGAACAAACTTCGTTTTGCATTTCTTAATATTATCTACTAGTTTTGTTCAGTGTTACAGGATCTTGTCTAAGAGACCTCCTGAGATTCATCCCATCTATAATATTTTTCCATCCTTCTGTATTTTATATTATCTTCTCATTTTTTTCATACTGCCAAGGGTTTGTAGAATTTCCCTCTGTTGTGTTTCATATTCCCACATGACTAGGTTGAGGTTATTAATTTAGGGTAAGAATACTACTAGTAATGACCTGTACATCTCACTACATCATATCAGAAAGTGAATATTACTAGTATTGTTTAGTACTGGAGAAGTTAGCATTGATTGTTTGGATAAGACTTTGACATGCAGTTTCATTGTACATTTCTGGTTTTCTCTTTCAATATAACGTGCATCAGAATTGACTCATTAAGTATATCCTACACTTAAAAACAGGCTGATGAATCTCCACTTCCTGGAGGAAGGCCTATAAAGGCCCAAAGAGTCAAATTTCTGTCCCCAAATATCCCTTGGCGTGAGTTCATACACAGAGCTTGAATATCCTACCAAAAGTCTCATCCTTAAAGGAAATTAACTATTTCTCCCCCAGTGGCCATTGGTTGCTTCTAAAGTTCAGAGGTGTTTCCTGTCTTGCACTCCTGTCATAAGTATTATGTTATGTGTGTGACCTCAGAACCTTAAGTGTGGATAGTAATGTAAGCCATATGTTTTAATGTTTAAATATTTATACTGGAGAGGTTATTGCATCAGTGAGTGATTAAAATAGTTTGCATATCTCTTTTAGAATCAAAATGTAAATAAATAACAGAAATGTGATGAAATTGAAATGGCATTGGCCATTTACACTGGCAAAACTTGTTAACCAGTTTGATGTAGAAGGAATATGAAGAACAGAATCAAGACCTCCTTATTTTGCTCTTAGTCACCAGGTAGAACCATGAAAGGTTCATTTTATTCACAGTTTTTACAAGAGAGCCTTTGTGTGGCCATGGTTGTACAATATATCCAAAGTCCCATAGCCTTTGGAAATGTGAAAATAAACTTCAAGCAAAAAATTGTCATTATTAATGAAGAAATTTGACTAATCTACAAACTAAAGGCTTAGTATGGAATATTAGAGATAAAAAGGAAGGAATTCCAGTAAGGATAGAATTCAGTAAATGTTCATATTTAGTGGGAAAAATAGTGAAAATGGCAAAGACATCAGATAATTTATTAAAAGTTAGTGTTGAGCAAAGGAGAGGGACTTCTAGGTTGAGGTTATGGGTGAAGTAAAGCCAGATCCAGAAACGAGGATTTCATTGATACCTGGACTGGGAAAGTTGTCTTTGGTTTTATATTTTATTGTTAATATAACATTAGAGAGTTTGTGATCTCTTCCTTTCCACTTTCCCTTATTTATTGAGAGCACTCAAACTTTTATAAAGATTCTTCAGACTTAAAAATTTTTATTGAGCTTTTGTACATTTTATACATTTCTTAGTCAAATTTAGACCCCTGCCTCCATCCATGCCTCCCCAACTCCCCACTGAACCTCATATATTCCGCCATACACGGTAAGTCCTATCCAGTCAAGTGTTTGTACCCAAATGCCCTTTAGTGCAAAATCATCTTGCTCTACTCTGGGCCCTTATCTGATTGAGTTGGCATGGGGCCTGGGCTTAATGCCACCATTGCCACAATTCACATGTGAAAAATTCCAGTAGCCTGAAAGCCTCTGCTTCCCTATGTTCATGAACCAGCCCTGGCTCTTACAATCCTCCCACCCGTTCTTCCTCAATGGTCCCTGAGTCATGGGTGAGTGAGGGACACACATTCTTCAGTCTCCTATTCTTTAAAACTTGGCCAGTTATGGCTTTGTGTGTGTACTCTGTTGTATAAAGAAGCTTCGCTGGTGAGAGTTGAAGGATTCACTAGTTTTCTCTCCTTGTTCCACTATGTTCCACAAGCCTTAGGAGTAGAGGTTCAACTGTAGATGTGTCACTAGGACTGGGCATCTCTCAGACATATATTTGCTGTCTGGCTACTTGTGGAATTCTGCAGTAACTTTCATCTGTTGCAAAAAGTAGCTTCTTTGATGAGTGGTGTACATTATGATTATCTGTAAATATAATCATTATTTAGTATTTAGCATTTCATTTGTCTAGAGATATGAAAGACAGGATTTTCTCTAGGATCTATATCCTTTCCAGCCTTGTGTATTTGGCTGTGCTTACAGTGCCACTCACGATTTCACTCCCATTGAGAGGGCTTTAAGTGCAATTAGATAGCTATTGATTTACCACCCCCTCCCCCCAGGTAGCAGTGCCACTACTGTGTCAATAGAGATTATTTTCTGTGCTGGTCATTATGGTTATTAGCCTTTAGGGAAGTATTGGACCATTGGTTGATTTTCTCCCTTCTCAGTTTGCTTATTATCATCTAGTATTATGAGGGCTAACCTTCAAGTAAAAGGCTTCCAGGTCAGTTCCTGCTCCATTGCTCTGAGGCCTGTATCAGACGTATGTCCTCTCTTCAGCAGTAAGGTCTTATATCCTAGTTCTGGAAGATAATCAAGAGCTCTGGCAATAGCCTGTTTTATTTTGAATCTCTCTTGGACCAGTCTCACCAACCACTCCAAGGGAGGTTTCTTCTGTCTGTCACTGTGTTCCTTGCCATATACCCCCAGGTATACACACATGTGCAGTAATGTTCAGACACTGTATGTGCATTTCTCAGGAGGTTTCAGGGGCATCACATTTCCCTCTGGGTTCCCTAGAACCCCAAGATCTATTCATCTCTACTTTTTCTTCCTCCCTCCTCCTTCCCCGGTCCAGTGCCCCCATTATTCTCACCCACCCCCAAGAGCATTTCCTCCCACTGTCCACCCTGAGTTCTCCCCCCCGCCCCCATGGCCTCCTCAGACCTTAATGTTGGAAACATCGTGTGTTTATTTGTAACTGGTTTTGCCACTGTGGATGCTATTTAATTGTTATTAAAACTAAAGAAATTAATGTAATGGTTGTCATTTTTCTTATTCTTCATTACTATGCCTAAGGTTCTTTCCTTTATTCATAAGCTAGTTTTACACATCCTTGAATATTTTGCTATTGATGTTGAACTTCACACTTATTTTCAGTCTTCTGGCATCTTGCCTTTCCAATTGATTGATCACATGCTGTTAAAGGCTCCTTACCAAAAGCTTGTTAAATATATACATCTTATAATTCAACATAACTAGTATGGCTAGGTAGAGCTTAGGTTTCCCCTTAGTCTTATCATTACAAGGTATGTATAGCTTTCTGATAATATTTGTATATGTAGATGAATGATTAAAAATTCACATATTTTCACATGGAAATGCACACCGAGGACTCGTTACAGTATTGGTGTCCTTAATTTTTCTAACATTTTGTAGTATTTACATAGTATGATACTCTAGCATTTAGAAAATTCTGGCTGATAGAAATTCAAATAGTCAAACTTAAATATACTTGCAATAATTAATTTTATGATATTGGTAATTGTTGAATTATTAAGCAATAACTGTAACAGACAAAATATAGTCGAATATATACGTATTGCATGCATATGGCACATGGTAGAGACTATTACTTTGGTTTGGATATAATTCTCCCCTAGAGATATATTTTTTTCAAGCTCATTCCCCAGTTTTGAGATACTGAGAGCTGAGAATTAGTGGGGAGTCACACTATTGACAGGTGCCACTCTCTTTCATTTCCCATGTGGCACACAAGTGCTCCTGACATTGTCTTGACATCCACCGTGTTGTGATACAGCCATGGGAAGCATTGCCAGAGCCAACAGCATGGGATTTGCAAGTTTGGTCTACAAAACTATGAACCAAATAAATTCCATTTATTCATTACAAACTACTCAGACTAAGGTATTTAATTACAATTTCAGAAAAATAATTAGCATAGTTATTTTTAATTCTCACCTTACCTATATGATAGTTATTCATTATTTTAATACATATTTACTCAGTGTGTACTGTGTTTTAAATACTTAGGAATGGGCAAGAAACATCACTGTGCAGTTTATGTATGTCCTTCCTTTTTTACAGTAAAATGTATGAAGCTTATGCAAGTGATTTATCAGAAATTTGAGAATAAAATAAAACACTTTATTTTTTATAAAATGTTCTTTTCACTGACTACTCTCATCACTAACTTACTCTATGTTATGAAAATTATCTTATGTTTTCCAAAGAATACAAACATAATTTCTTTATTTGTTTATTTTTTAATTTATTTTCTTGTCAACATTTTGCATCCAGTAGTTTTATTGAATTTTTGTGAATTTCATGCAGTATAATTAAATCACATTTAGCTCTCCTGTCCTTTCTGAACTCCTCTTATTACCCCCCACTCAATCATGTTTTGTTTTATATAAAGGTCTGTAGAATCAAAATTTGTGTCTCCAAATATCCTTCATTGCAGGTCCATCCACTGGAGCCTGGTCAGCCTACTAAGAGTCATACCCTTAAATGAGACTGACGCTCCCCATCCCAGTATCCATTGGTTGCCAGTATCTCCTCTGGTAGGGCTGGGGTTTCTTACCACTTCTCCACATTCACGATTGGATTTTGTCTACCTTGAGCTTGCATGCAACCTGGCCATGCTGCCACAACTGCTGTGAGTTCATGTAACTCCCCAGCTGTCTAGAAAACTCTATTTCCCTGTAGTCATCCACTGCCTCTGGCTCATACAATTTTCCACCTCTGCCGCGAAGATCCCTGAGCCTATATAGGTAGAAGATTGTTATAGGTGTCCTATTAATAGGTAAGCACCCTGCAGCCTCTTGTTCTCTGCATAATTGGCAGTTGTGGGTCTCTGTGTTAATCACTATCTGCTGCATGAGGAATTCTCGGGTGAGAGTTAAAATAATAAGCATGGGTAAAATAATAAGTCATTATGAGTTACTTTAATACTATATGTATTTAACAGAATAATACTATTAGACTCTACCTTATGACCTGTGATCTGTCTAACCACAGTTTCCTAGGCCTGATGTCAGTGTCAGGTATGGGCTCTATATCATAAAGCAGACCTTAAATCTGATCAGAAGGAGGTTAATGAGTCCAATAATGTTCATGCTACTATTGTACCATTTTCCGTACCTTTTCAGGTTGTGTTATTGTAGTTCACAGGATTCTCAACTGCATAAGGTTGATGATTAATTTGTTCTTCCAGTAGCATGCATAGAACCTTCCAGCACTATGAAAGCTAGCCAGTAGAGATAAAACATTAAAGTCAGTACCAGCTTGATTTTTTCTTGTTTTTTTTGTGGCTCATATGTAGTGTCTATAGCAGTAGGGTCTTACTGTTAAATTTTAGTGGATAACTAAAAGCAGGGCAATGGCCAGTATTGTCTGAGTTTCCATAGAACTTCCTGGTCAGCAGCTTCAAAAGAGGAAGTCCATCCCCGACGTTAGGCTTTAATTTTGCTAGCTTATGGTGTCTAGTAGGAGGAATGTCTGTATTGTAAGTTAACTCCTTTTTTTTTTTTTTTTTGTTGAGACAGGGTCTCCCTGTAGCCTGAGCTTTCCTGGAACTCACTATGTAGACCAGGCTGGCCTTGAACTCACAGAGATCCACCTGCCTCTGCCTCCCAAGTTCTGGGACTACAGGCATGCACCCCATGCCTGGTAGGTAACTCCTTTTAATTTCTTTTTATAATGTATATATGCAAACTTTAAGAAGCTTCTACAGTATGTTTCTATATGGCATTTTCTAAAGGCCTTAAGTGTTAGTTATTCCTCCCCATATTTCCTTCTCTGCCGTGTGGTTCCATTCCCCATCCCATTTAACCCTTCCTACTCTATTATTCCCATTTCCCCCTGTTTATCTCTACATTCTGTACCCTCTCCATGAACTCTCTTCTCCCCCGTGGCTTGCAATTTTGAAAGCTAGGAATCTGAGGTAATGGACTGGGATAGCTTTCCCAAGGGAAATACACATTCATCATGCTCCTTATGAAACATCAACTAGCATCCAGTGAGGTGGCTTTATGGGTAAAGGAACTTTCCATTAAGCCCTCCAACATGAGTTTCATATCTGGAACTCAAGCTAAAGAAGAAAAAGAGAGCTGACTCCCCAAGCTGTCCTCTCAAAATATATGCTCTTTGATAAATGTACATCTATGTACACACATAAGCACAATAAATAAATAAATAAATGTCTTAATTTTAAAAAATGGAATCCTCAAGAATGTTACCAATATGCAATTTTGTAATATGCTGTGATTTCTGTTGTGTGCTTTGGGAGGTATCTAATAAATCTTCATAAATTGATTTACAAGAATGAGTACTACATACCATGAAACTGAAATGAAATAAAATTAGTCTCCATGTGAATGACAGTTTTGAAATCTTTTTATTAGGAAGGTGATATTTACATAACAAATGATTAACAATCATGTTCCATGAGGTTTGAAAAGATATCAGGAGAAATTTTAATTTCATAATGGGTGAGATAGAATGAAACATGGGGTCAACTCTTTTGTCATCTTCACAAATATATATGAGAAGTTGATAAAATGCTAGTACATTGTGGTAGAGTGTCATCTTGTAAAATAAATATTGCCTTAATTACTGATTGATCTTTAACAAATCAATCAATGTAGTAAATTTTATTCCAATTGTTTCATTAAATATATAATTGTACTATATATATATATACTTACATAGTACTTTACCTGCTATTAATATACATCTATATTACTATTATGTTTAGATATTTTAATTATATAGCAGATAACATGTTTTTATTGTACATTTGACACTCCATATCTATCCATAGATGGGATATATTTAGAAAACTATTTTCATCTGCACTGAATATTTATAGACTGCTTCCTTGTAACTAACTACCCTACAAGTAATACAGGGTATGAAGTATTTACAACATTCACATTGTAATTGGCAGTATGGGTAGTCAGAGGTGATTCACGCAGTATTGCAGGATACCTGTAGACCATGCTCAAATGCCACTACAGTGTATATATAGGACTTAAACACCCACAGATTTTGGTAGCCATAGGTGACTATTAGACTAGAGAAGAAACCAGTAGACTGACATACATGTATTATATTTTATACATAATAGTCATTTATTTATAAATCTGCTAATATCTAATTCACTATCTAACATCTAGGCATAACACTTAATTTATATTTCCACTACTTCTCAAGCATTAAAATATCTTAAAGTATTTAAAAAATGGAGGTTGATGATTGAGGTTGGATAAATAAAAGGTGAAAGTGATACTGGTTGATTAAAATAGAGAGTGTAACTTGTTAGAAAATAAAACATGCTGTGAAAAATTAAGTAGAGATTCTTTGCTTATTCATAAAATTGATTTCCTAAAGGTTGCTAATCCTTCTCATGCTTCCAAGATCAATGAATATACTAGAGACTGCACAAGTTAAAAGATGCTCACAGATCCCTTGTCCACCTGACTATTTTGGCAGCTGTTCAAATTTCGGCACCATGAAACAGCACAGTTTGCTCTTTCAGTTTGAGATTCTGGTGTAACTTCCTCACATCAAGGTTGGCTAGATCTTTGTGTGGAAGCCAAGTGGCAAGATACACTTGTTTTTATTGTCGGATACATGAAAAAGGCACAGTAACCTAAATTACCATAATATTTACATATAAATTGACTTAGCACAGGGGGTAAAGTCAATTTAAGATGGGATACTTTTAAGATCCAGCCTTAGTACATTATTAAATTGAAAACTTGATCTGAGAAAGTTTCATTAAAACTCTTGCCACAAACCTCTTTGAAAAAGTCTTCTCTCATCATAGTGTTATCACTTTTATTGCCCCTTTAGAAAAACTCTGGTTTTAACATCTGTCAATTTTTATGGTAATTTCCAAACTAATAGTCATGTCAGGTATATTGTGTACTTGGCTTTTTATAATCTGAAAGTTTCCTTGAACTTAATGGCAATTGATAAGTGCCTGTTGACATTTTTACTTTTTTCTCACTTTCCTCTTTAGTATTCTTGTCAATGTCAGTCTACACAGAATAAGATACAGTCCTGCTTTATGGACTTTCATCCCACTATGCTGATTTTTTGGCTTACAGCTCCAATTTCTCCAGTGAGCTGATTCACAGTGATAAAAGAAACAGAAATAATCTGGCCTTAAAAATCGTTTACTTTACCGAATGAACAAGATTAATTTTGAGAGTGTATTTCACATATAGTTTGTTTAAATTTATTTTGAATACTTTTTATCTTAACAGAAGATATTTTGGTTTCTGTTTTTTAATGGTTCTGAAAATTAATACATCATTCTTTATAGTAATGTGAAAGCAAAGCATTTGGAAAGGAAACTGCCATTCTTTTCTCCCTTAGCAGTCCAATTTACCACTTGATTTTGAAATACAAAATATTTGACAATGAGGGTTAGAGAGTAGACTCAGTGATAACACTGAATACTCTTACCAGCACTCAGCCACTTAGCTCCCAGTCACCGGGAACTTCAGTTTCAGGTGATCCAACACCCTCTTTGGGCCTTTGTGGGCCCTGTACTCAAATGGACAAACACATTCACACACATATACACAGAATTTTAAAATTAAAAATTTGAAAATATGACAATGAAGAGGAGACAATAGAAAATAATGGGAAAGAGATGGAGGATTTGGTTAATGGAAAATCTATGGATTTTAATAAAATCATGAAAGGATATCAAAATTACCACTTGTTTGCCATGCATGTCTTTAGAAAATTACCATTACAGACATGTTGTATATTTTGCATTGATGTTGAATGGAATCATAAAGGCAGATAAACTTCTTTGTGTTGTCTTCTGTGTGCTATTCAGTGGGTATAAAACATTTGAGGAGGTCCGCATCATATTTGTGTCTCATACGTTATCAAGACTAGAGGCTTTGCTTTTTGATATTCTGTGACAATATTGTTTACCTGGCACAGAGATGCTTCTCTCAAATGCAAACATTTTTGAGATACAACTGATGTATGGCCTGGTAGAACTGTATAGCATCTATAAATATCGCCAGTGTTGTCAGTCTCACATTTGAACTGAAAGGAGTGTGAACCTCCTGAGTCACAGATTTTACACATTCCTGTGTTACCTAGACAGTGAACATGGTTCTACACACATCTGCTCACTTTATACCTTCCTAAAAATCTGTACTACACTTACTTATTTATAAATAAATATGTGGTGTGCATGCTACAGTGCAAGTGTGGAGATCAAAAGACAATCTGTAGGAGTCATCTCTTTCCATCCACTATGTATGTTCCACATATATATCTCAGTCCATAAAACAAGGTAGTAAGCTTCTTTACATGTTATGTCATCCCACTATCCCTCAGTTTATCGCTTGATTTTATTTCATATCTACATTGATGTTCAGATATAATTTGAAATCATCATGTTCATTAAAAACAATTCCACTGGGGCATGGTGGGGCACGCCTTTAACCCCACCCCTCTGAAGGCAGAGGCAGGCAGATCTTTCAGAGACGGAGGCCATCTTAGTCCAGATAGTGACTTCCAGGCCAACTGGGACTAAGAAGACTCTCAAAAAAAAATATTTCATGGACGTCTTAGTTTAAAACAGTAGCAAGAAATTTCAGTGATGGTGAAGGCATTTTTTAATGTATCAATTTTAAGAGCTCAGGGATAAATAATAATTAGCTCATATAATTTTAAAAATTTATTCAAGTGTTGCTCATCCTTTGTCAGGTGGTCAGAATTTAGTGTTTATTGATCAATTGTAGTATAATGATGCAGTGTTTACATTTAAATCTCTTTTTTGGTGTTAAATTGCTACCCCACATGGTGAAGGCATTTTTTAATGTATCAATTTTAAGAGCTCAGGGATAAATAATAATTAGCTCATATAATTTTAAAAATTTATTCAAGTGTTGCTCATCCTTTGTCAGGTGGTCAGAATTTAGTGTTTATTGATCAATTGTAGTATAATGATGCAGTGTTTACATTTAAATCTCTTTTTTGGTGTTAAATTGCTACCCCACAGTTCATTAAATAGAATACAGTAAGATTTACTCATAATTTAAAAAGTTTTTTCCTAGTAATAATCAGATACAGACAGATTAGAGATGCAAGTGCCAATACTTCAG
>NW_008349975.1:3712947-3713349 GCF_000622305.1 Nannospalax galili | reverse complement strand
AAAAATTTGCTCCTTAATAATTAGTAGATGTGAAAAACATTATCATTGAACATTATATTATCAAAAACATTATCATAGACTTTCTATCCATGCTCAGATGCCAAGGGGCTCAGAAAGTAACCGACTATGACTAATAATAATCGGATATCTAGAGATTAGAAACGCACGTGCAAACATCTTAATGTCAATTGCATTAAAAATGAAGTTTTCTGTATGAAATTCTGTATTTTAATATTGAAATGGAGATCTTTTTTAAAGGTTAAAATCACATTTAATTTTATGTTTTATAGGGTTTATACTGAGTACATTATTGTATAACTGTAATAATTCAACTGTAAACCTAAAAAGGTGCAGCCAATTTTGAAAGAGATGCATCTTAGCTCAGGAAATTGTTATTGAATA
>NW_008349975.1:3691126-3712795 GCF_000622305.1 Nannospalax galili | reverse complement strand
GAGACAGGGTCTCCCTGTAGCCCGAGCTGTCCTGGAACTCACTATGTAAACCAGACTGTCCTGGAACTCACAGAGATCGCCTGCCTCAGCCTCCAGAGTCCTGGGATTAAAGGCCTGTGCCACCATGCCCGGCTACTCTCATATTATTAGATTCTATGTCAAAATAAAACATGGAGCTGTTTATTTTTTTTTAACACAATTGTTAAATTAACTTTTATATGTGTGAAGGGAAGAGAATCTAAGGAAATATGGTTTGAAGGATTTGGATTGTATGCAAATAATATTAACAGACTCATTAACACTTTTAAATAATTAGTGCTAACTTTTATTGGATTCTATATTAGTAACCCAACAGCTAGTTATTCATTTTTTAAAGATCATTGGTACAGAGAGAGAGAAGACAAAGTTAAACACACATTTTTCTCAGTTTTATATGCAGTAATGAGATCCTACATTTACCAGATAAATATCTACACTGAAAATGATTACATTTACAGAAGTGTGTACTGTACTAATTTATTGTCTGTAATAGACAATAGACAACTTAGATTTTCATATTTGTTGAGGAATTTCAAGCTGGGTTAGTCAAAAAAACTGACAGAAATCAATTGTATTCATTTGATATATAAAAAAGCTACAATTAAGAGACATTTATTTACCCAACTCCTTAGGTACTTTTAAAGCTATGTACTGAGGGGTGTTTAGGCAATCTGCTGCCACCGTGCTTTTAACATTTGACATACTGAAATTTTTCCAGGTTCAGATTTGTTCTTTAGATTTTTTATATACTAAAATGAAAGCTCAGGAGAGCTTTTGTTTGAAGATAACTATAGCTTTTACTCTAGCTGTTGCTTTGTTTCCATGGAAACTGTGCATGACCCTGAGGTAGCCATGGTTTTAGTCCAATAATTCACAATGTGATACAGTCAATTTCTTGTCCCTTCCTTATGGTTTCTGTTGTTTAGTGGAAAATCTAAATAAAATTTTATTAGTTTTCCCACAAATTTCTAAGTTGAAAGTGATATTTGACACCAAATCAGCATGTATTTAGTATTAGTATTTAACTATTAAGGATAACCTGATAAAAATCAACATTTACATTGAAAATTGTCCTTTTGCACGTCAGAGGGTTTTCAAAATGCAAATTGCTTTAATGGAAATGAAATAACCATAATAAGCTCTTAGTATGCTGATTAATTCAATGACCCTATTCAAGACCTATAGTGAATTATTGACCTAGAGGGTTTAGGGTTTGATCCTTAAAGATTCTATTTTACGTTAATTGGTTTTCTTGCCTCAGTTTGTTTTCTGAATAACAGATGATTATGTTTTATAGCATGTAGTTAATATAACATCCAGGCTTTCTCTGTCTCTCACTGTCTCACTCTCCATCCCTATTTTGCAAAGTATACAAAATAGATTGAAGGGAAAAATCTGGAAATCTATAGGTAGTTTAGTGAAGGGGAAGCTAAATGCTGAACTCAAAGTGATTTTTCTCACCTTCATCATTACTTGATTTTCTTTTTTCTCTTTTTCTACTTGTAGTAGACAGAAACCCAAGATCTCATAATTTAACACAATAGTCACAAGTGATGCTGGCCAGTGTATTTAGATTGGGAAAGACTGAATTTTTTCTTCTGTGACCAGATTGTGATATTTTAAGTGAAATACTGGTGACATATGATATGGAAGAGCTTTTTGTCTGTGTGATGCTATTATTATTTTAACTTGCTTTTTAAAATTAATTTGATATCTTTTTTGTTTGGTATCGAACCCAGGGCTTCCCACATGCTGAGCAAATGCTCTCCCTTGGAGCTCCAACTCCAGTCAGTGTGAAAACATTGACACTATTTTGATTGTCATCCTTTCTTTAATCTCCTAAGATTTCACCCTTTTCTGATGCTTTTATTATAATCAAAATGACTTCTACTCAGGATTCACTGCTCCTTTCCCAATTAAAATCTGACATTTATTGTGAAAAAGTACAGGAGCAGTGCCCTGTTTGAACTAGCTGATGATAAGTGCTGATTGACAGACATGCTGACCTCTGATTCAGAGATGTGAGGGAAAGATAAAATCAATCTGCGATGTGGGAAACATCCAGAAGATGACATTTCCTTCTCTTTGTGACTAGCCTGGAAAGATAAGCACATGTGTCCACGTGAACAGAAGCATAATGGAAGAGGTAATTGTTGTGATGTGCATGCAAAATGACAAAGCCAGGCGGGCTCACATTCAGACAAACCAACTCTGATTAATGATTGATAACAATAATTTTTAAACTGAAGACATTGACTATAAGGTGTCCACAGATCTTTTGTAAGTGAAATGCTTAGAAGAAAGCAAAGCAAAGGCATTCTGGTTTTCAGAAGAGTAAGAATAGTGTTCTTATCAGTGTTTATTATTATGCATCCAGGTCCAGCTTCATTCCTTATGCACATTAATAATCACAAACATTTTAAATTAATGTAAACAAATATTCCTGTCCGGGAAGATGCCATGTAATCACTGACATTGCAATTTCTTTCAGCTTAAATTTTATTCTTACTTTAAATTGCTCTTTTTCTTGTCTTCATTTTGTTTTATGCATTGCGAAGATCAGCTTTATGTTTATTAAAAACTCAGAAAACTAAAAATGAAAATATTGAAGGCACTCAAAGACCTTAAGCAATGACAGTGGTAAAATTTAATTTGAATATGTATATGGTAACATGTTACCATTTCCAGCTTCAGGGCTGGGGATAGGCAGAAAAAGAAGCAAGAATTAGGAAATTATGGGCATGATCAGGATGATATTGGCTATAATGGATAAAATTTGTCTTAAAGTGTGATTCCTACATCAGTATTAAGCCGAGCAGGCAATATATATTTTTGAAAGCAAACTTCAAAACTTCAGATATTTTTTAAAGATTGTTATTGAATTTTTGCAAAGAAAATGCAATATATTTTAATTAGATTTATACCCTTTCCTATCTACATCCCCATTACTCCCCCCACCTGATCATGTACTATATGTATTATAGAGAGTAAATAGAGAACAGATATAAAGTAATATAATAGACTAAATAGAATATTATAGATATATATGTTTATAATGTCCTATGGAGTCAAATTTGTATCCCAAATAACGTTCTATTTGGGGGCATCCACTGGAGACTGATTAACCTATCCAGCAACTCACCCTTAAAGAAAACTGACTCTCCCTTTTGCTATACCTATCTGTTGACCTATTGCCAATAGTGCCTCAGCTAGGGTTGGAAATTTTTACCCATTTCCCTACTTCTGTGCTGGAATTTCATCTGGCTTGAGCTTAAGTGGATGTGTACATGCTGTCACCATTACTGTGAGTTCATATGAATAACGGTCTGGAAAACTGTTTCCCTGTGAACGTTCATCACCTGTCACCTTGGGAGACAGAGGTTTGATATATGTCCTATACAGGGCTAAGCACTTTGTAGTCTCTTATTCTCAACATATTGACCAAACTTGGTTCTCTGTGTTAATCACCATCCGCTGCATGAAGAAACTCCTCTGGTGAGAGTCAAGAGATATATAAATTTGTGCATATGACAATAAGGCATTAGGAGTTGGTTGATTGCTATGTTCATTTGTCAGAATAATAGTAGTAGGTTCTCTTGTAGCCAAAGGCTCCTAGGCCTGATATTAGTATCAAGTAGAGCTCCATCTTGTGAAATAGACTTTAAACATAAGCAGAAAGTAGTTGGTCACTCCTGTAATATTTCCACAATTATACCAGCCATTTGCTGTAGCTTACAGGATTCACAGCTAGTGGATATTGATGATTATTTTTCTCTTTCCATAACGTGAATAGCACCTTCCATCACTATGAAAGATAGCCAATAGAGATGAAACTTTGAGGTCAGTATGAATTTTATTTCTCCCTGTTTCTTCTACAACTCATGTAAGTAGTGTCATTAGCAATAGGATCTTACCATCAAGTTCTGGTGGTTAATCAAGAGCAGGGAACTCTCCATGAATTTTTGTATATTTTTATTAAATTTTTGTGCATGTCATGCAAAACCTCTTAATGCTTTTTATACTTCTTCCCCCATCCCCATCCCTGCCATTTCTGTCCACTGGATTTCATGAATTCTGTCATATATGTTAAGGTCTAGTGAGTCAAGTTGTGTGCACAAATGTCCCTCAGTGCAAGTTCACTCATGGAGTATAGTAACCTATCTAGAACCTATCCTTTAAAGACTATCAACTCTGCCTCACCCAGCAGTGGTTAGCTGTGAATAGTTCTGTGGCAAAGGGTAGGGCCTCCTGCTCATTTCCCCAGTTCTATGCTGAGTTTTTGTCTGATTGAGTTTGCATGGGTCTTATGTATGGTGACACCTTTACTGTAAGACCATAGGAGCAAGTTTCCGAGGCCTAGAAGACCATGTTTCCTTATGATCATGCATCAACCCTAGCTCTTACAATCTTTCTGGCCCTCTTCTGAAATGGTCCCTGGGACATGGGTGGGTGAGATTTAATATAGGACTCCTATCCAGGGACACGTTCTCTGCAGTCTCTTAGTCTCTACACTATGACCTGCTGTGGTCTTCTGTGTGCATGGTATGCTGTCACGTGAGGAAGCTTCACTGGTGACAGTTGAGAGATGCAATAGTATTCTCTCTAGCCACTGCTCCACTATGTTTCATGAGCCTTAAGTATAGAGATTCCATTGCAGATGTGTCACGTATGGCTGGGCATCACTCAGACATTTCATATTTTTAATAAAAAAATTATTTACCTCCCTTCTTTTCTTTTCTTTCCTTACTTCCTTTTTTCTTTTTTTCTCTTTCTTGTCCCTGTTTCATTCTTCACTCAAAATAGGAAGCAGTGCTCAAACTGATAATGATGCTTGGGGGAATGCATCATGGATAAAGTAATAGAGAGAAAACATCTGGTTTTTCTGTGAATTTTATCTTTGGGGGACATTTTGAAGACATGCTAAGAGCAGTGCATAAAAGTAATGCCCCTGCATATATGAATATCATGAACAACGAATTAATAGGGAGGTATAATATTAAAGACACAGCTCAGAAAATAATAGATGAAAGTCATTGATGAAGTAAGAAGGATCAGTAAGGTTGACTTATCATGAACACAGTGAAGGTAAAGTGATGAATAAATAATTCAATATGTAGGATGCAGAATGAAGAAAATGTAATTCAATATGAGAACAGAGAACAGAAAGAAAATCTAGACAGCTAAACAAAGGACTGATTATAACAGAAATCATAAACCATCCTATGATGTTTGAAATCATTCTGAAGCTTAGGCTCCCTCTTCAAAATTGGATTAACAACATGAATGACATGTTAAGATTATCATTTTTAAAATGTCACTAGAGGGGCTGGAGAGATGACTTAGCAGGTAAGGGCACTGACTGTTCTTGCAAAAGATCAGTGTTTGGTTCCCAGAACCCACATGACAGCTAGCAACCATTGTAACTTCAGCTACAGGGAATCTGACACCTTCTTCTGACCTCAGTGAGCATTACCACAGACACAGGTGTACTTACATACATGCAGACAATACACTCACACACATAAAATAAAAATAATAAATAAAATGTTTTAAAAAATAAAATGTCACTGTAGGTACATAAAGGTAAATTAAGAACTAAGAGACTAAACTTGGCAAGACAGATGGCCAAGTCCAAGGCTGCAGGGCTATGGAAAAGATCTAGGCATCTCTTTCCCAAAATTCACAAGTCAAAACTGACAGTCCAAATGTGTTAAAATAATGACAACATTCACCTTGCTATTCTGTATTTCTAAAATCACATGGAAATATTGTTCATATATTTAATGAGATGGTGAAACTACTAAGAAAATAATATATAATTTTTCAATATATAGTGTGTTCTTAAGTGGTACTGTGGCCTCACTCACTCAGTGTAAATGGATTTTTTTTGTTGTTTTTCATTTACTTTTATTGAATTTTTGTGTATCTCATACAAAATACCTTAATCAATCTCAGTCATCGTTATACCTCTGTCCCCACTGCTACCCTCCTGTAGTCCCCCACTAGAATTCATACATTCTTTCATTTGTGTAAAGGCTTAGCGTGTCAAATTACTGTCCCTAGACGTTTGTCAATTTGAGTTCATCTACTGAGGTTTAGTCAGCTTGTCTAGAGTCCCTCGTTTTAGGAAGATCAGCTCTTTCTCACATAGAAGCAACCAGTTTCCAATATTTCTTCAGCTAAGATTGGGGTCTGCTGTCCATTTCCTCAGTTCTATGCTGGGTTTTTGTCTGCGTGAGTTTGCATGGGACTTGTCTACACTGACAGCAGTGCTGTAGATTCATATGAATAGAGTCCCAGGAGCTTGTAGCATTCTATTTCCATATGGTCATGTACCTCTTCCCTGGTTCTTAGAATCTTTCTGCCCCCTCTTCTGCAATGCTCCCTGAGCCCTGGGTGGGTGACTTTTCAGTCTCTGTGCTTTGGCCATTTGTGACCATTTGTGCTCCTGATCTTCTCTTGAATGAGGGAGCTTCAATAGTGAGAACTGAGACATTCATTAATAGCCTCTTTACTTCTGTTCTACGTTCTGTGAGCCTTAGGCGTAGAGGTTACATTGTAGATGTGACACTTGGGCTTGGGCAATTCATAGACAATGTTTGCATGTGACCAGTTGTGGTACTTGGTAATTGTCTCCATCTGGTGCAAAAGAAGCTTCTTTGCTGAGTGTTGACTGGGATATTTGTCTGTAAATATAAGGATACATATTTTTCACATAAGAAATCACATCTAGGGATTTGACAGTACTGGGGTTTTCTCTGAGATTTATGACCTCTCCAGTCATGTGTATATGGCTATGTTTACAGTACCACATGAGTTTTTTCTCATTAAATGGGCTTTAGTTCAATTAGGTAGCTGTTGATTGCCCTCAAGATAAAAGTGTCACCACTGCATCAATGTCATACGCTGTGTGGCCAAGATGTGGTTATTTGGTCTTGAAGCTTGTGCTGGACCATCAACTGATGTTTTCCCTTGGCACCTTCATAGTATTCTCCAAAGCTATCAGAGCTAGCCTTCAGTGGAGGTGGCTTCCAGGTCAGTTCCAGGTCCATTGCTCCATATCATGTGTCTGTAGTATGTTCTGTCTTCAGCAGTGCGGTAGGACCTTCAAACTGTGAGGCAATCAAGGGCTGTGACAATAGCCTGTGCAATTTAGGGAGGTCCTTGAACTATCCTAGCCACCAACTCAAAGGAAGATGAATTCAGATATAACTGCAGGCACCAGGATAATGAGAAGGAACCAGGAGGTAAAAGGAAAGAGAGAACTTGAGAGAGAAGAACAGTAGGCAGCAGTTGTTACTAAGGGAGAAATGGATTAAAATGAGAGTGTTTAAATGGGAGAGGTTGGGATGGTTATACAAGGAACCTTGGGGATAAAGGGAAAGAAGGAGCTCAAGAGTGGTGGGACCATAGGAGACTGGTATTATCAATGGAGAAATGGGGAAAATGGGGACACTTTAAAGGGGGAAACCATGGTGGAAGTTTTAGACAAGGAGAGATAGAGGAGAGATAAACAATGTCTAGATAGTTTTTTAAAACAGAGGGAATCATATTAGTCCAACAATATCACATATACGATATCTTTACACGAGTCCAAGTGTATATAGCTAAAGGCTACATAACAAGAAACAGTGCCAGAGAGGAGTGTAATGTTTTTCAAGCTGGCCAGCATGTAGCTCTCTGCTGCCTGGTCCTGGCAGAGACTTTTCTTTGACCTAATTGGATAAGAGATTATTATATAGTCTCTTGTTGCATAGAGAGACAGTGGACATAAGTTCTCATTGACTTGTATTCCTGAGCTCATCATTATTTTTCATAACTTAATCACTAATCTAGTTTATTACTCTTTCCTGAGGTTACACTCATATTGATCTCTTCTTGTCCAATATATGCATGGATGAAAACATCACATAGCAGCCCCTAAGAATTTAAATTTTAAAGATTTTATGTATCAGTTAAAAAATTTTAAATGAGGGGGTAAAGAGGGGACTCAGCTGTTAAGGACAAATGCTGCTCCTACAGAGAAATGGAGTTTGGTTCCCAGACCTCATATCTCGTGCCTCACAACTGCCTGTAGCTCCAGCTACAGGGAATCTAACATCCTCTTTTGGCCTCAATAGGCACTAGAAACATGTGAACATTGAAAGACACAGACTAAACATAAATAAAATAAAATAAAATAAAATAAACCATTTTTCAAAAAAGAAAATGTGTAAATGAAAAAAACTAAAATAAGAATAAAAGAGGCCTATAGTTCTTATACAATCATAAAATCTGGGAGGCCTACTCCAATTATATAACTTTAGGAGATTTTGTCCCTTGCATTAATTAATATGTTAATGTAAACTAACTCTGTTTTTTACAGAAGGTTTGGAAAGATTATGTGGCTTATGGAAATTCATATTGCTATTCATTTGTGAAGTTTCACTGGAGTGTTAAGAGTTGACCCCACAATTGTTTAAAATATGATTATACAACCCCATGTTCTCAACATTCTGTTCTTTGGAAATACAATGGATAGTCTTAAAAACTAATTTTTGATACCTTATTTTCTTGTACTATACATGCATGTCTACATTTATTTTTACATGTTTATGCTCATAATAATGGACTTTAGATATTGTGGTTAAAATTTTGTGTTAATGCAGTACAGAAAATTGTGCAATAAAAGTTTTATATGTGTAAATTGCTTTTATTATTCACAAATTCAATAAAAAAGGCAATATAAGTTTATGGGCAAGCTAACTTTTGTGCTTATAATCTCAATTTATGGTGCTGGAAATTCTTTCCAGGGCCTCACATATGCTAGGCAAATGCTCAATCAGTCAGCTACATTCGTGGTTCTTTCCACTTCTTAATACTTAAATTTAGTAGTTGTAAAGAACTGGTTGTTTTTAACTTCTTTCTCTTTTTTGTTTGCCCTACCAATCTTTAAATCCTAAGAAACGTAATAGTTACTTGAATTCCCCACCATGCTACCTTTTTTTCTTGTGTTTAGAATAAATAGCACCTAAAGGATCTTATGCAGAGGAGTTTATGTTTTACCTATAGAGGAGAACTGGGAAGCACAATCTATTCTCCGACAAGAACTGCCACATTTCCTCTGAAGACAGATTTGTGCTCTTTTGTACAGCATTTTTATTTTGAAAATAGATTCTGTTTTAAAGTCACTTTTATCCATGTGATATGCTTTCTCTGTCTTAATATAGTGGAAGCTTTTTCTTAGAATTATTCTAATCTAATGCAGCACCATCGCATTGTGCTTAAGGAATAATTTAAAATTAGATGGCAATTAAAACAGAAATTCTTTCACTTTCTAAATAAATATACAGTTTATACATTAATTAATGTGCTTCCATTTTAGCAGTGTTTTCATCTTGAAAACACCATTACATAGGTTGAGTACCAAGGACTATCCAATATAGTGATGTTAAATTGAAGGCTGTAGCTCTTTAACCCCTGAAAAATTTATCCAACTCAATGTGCCTGGCAGGAAACCTGCCTTTGCTACGCATTTCCCTGTAATAATGTTACTTCTAAGGCATTTGCTTCATGATAGTTTGTGCTTTCTTTCATTGGCAGAAACTTGAAGGGCTTGGAACGTTTCGGCATGAACAGTTCACTCTGCATCCATATAACAACTCTGAATTCATAGGTGGCAAACTGCTGTCTACTGCACACATTTAAATAAGTTCTCTCTTGCTAGGCCATGTGAAATGCAAAAACCAAAAATATAAAACTAAGGATATTGTTTTACAGTAAATGGAATCATAAATAAAGCTGTATTTATGGGGTATCAATTCAACGGGTTTCAATAACTGTATAATTTATTTTATGAAAAAATATCCTCTTATTAAAACAAAATGAGAAAAAAATTAATCTCAAAATATGTTTTCAGAACACACTTGACTTCTGCTTGATCAGAGTTGAACATGAATTTGTAAAATTAAAAAATGAATTCCCTTAGGTTTTGAAGGAAGAGTCCCCTGTCAAGGTTTCTGATTTTGGCAAAGACAGCGTATGCAGTGCAATCACATACTCCTTGGCCAGCTTATGAGTGATTTTCATGTATAGAGAACTCTTCTTCCTGTCCCCCACAGGGGTGTCCCCTCGCTACAACATATGTAGCACTATTCTGCCAAAAAGGGGGCAGATTGCTTTTCAGGAGGTGTTCCATCTGTAACTCATGAGCTTGTCTATTCTCTAATGTTTCCTAAAAGAATACTATGTATCTTTAGAACTGAGGTTGTTGTTGAATAGTTAAACAGTTCTGGTTTTATTTCAAGAAACTGTGATAGACTCATTAATTATAAGAAGAAAGGAAAGAAGCAGTATCAGAACTTTTCTTTTATTGCATCTCCTTTATGTGCTCTCAAAGGCATTGGCTGAAAGCCAATGGAATTGGCTCATTAGCTTCTGGAAAAGATCTTGATTAGATGGGAGACTCAAGGGTAAAGGGTGAGTAGAGGCTCTGATGCTAACACACAATGAAGAAACTTTTGGTACAGAAAGCCTCTGTCAGTGAAAGGTAGGTTAGAGCAATGTAAACTTATAAATTGGTACCTTAAAGCATTCAAGTATAATTGAGTTTGAAGAATAGGAAAAAAATGGGAAAATTAAGCTAGTGGAACAAATTAACTGACTAGTGTAAATGGGAATTTCTTTACCTGGAATCACTCAAGTTATTTGGATTGACACTCTTTTCATGTTTCCCTTTATTTTACTGAGCAGTTTTCCTAACAAAATTTGACCTGCTATTCTTCAAAATCAGTTACTTGGAAATCTTTCACTTTCTTATCTTCAAAGCTAAAGAAAGGTAAAGTAAAATTAGAGTTACCACTATCCATTATTTATCACATTTAAAAATTAAGTGGCTTATTTTTGAAGTATTATATTGACTTAATATATCAGCACTTTAAAGAAGAATGATTGTGTCTACTATGAAAATCTCCAATGACCTTATAGCCTATGGTGGGAATACTAGATTATACAAATATACAGTAAAAAATCTTAGAGTAACAACCTATGTTCAATTATAAAAACAAAAAGAATTTAGTGTATTTCAGAGGAGAAGCATTTGGACATCTTAGTTTTGATTGGAGTTGGAAGCTGATTTGAAGAATATGACATGTAGGTAGAAGTCTGAAAGATGAGTAGGGAATTGATAAATGAAGAGTCCTTCAATGGCAGTGAAGAACTAAAATGTGTTAGGAATGTTCTAGAACAGTGTAAGACAGAGCTGATGCTGACAAAAGGCAATGTAGTTATTTAGATAAGACTGAAGGGCAAGTTACAGACTGCGTCCTATAGAAATCAGTAGTACAAGAATCAATGTAATAGGCTGTACTGATGTGAAGATCTTAGGGATGGTAGAAAACCTCCCAAGGGTTTACAGCAAACAATTGACAACTCATTTAAATGTTTTTATTCCAAGAAATCTTAGACTTTATTAATCACAGTACAGCAGAATTGAACAATCTTTCTTTTGTCTAAGTCAAATTAAGATTGGGAAGATCTCACAGAGATAATACAAATCTCAGTTATGCTTCTCATTTTGATTCTTCTCCAGTGACATGTCCACTCAGAGAAGTATTGATTGATAATTTCATCCAGATATTCTGTTAAGAGATTCCCTCCTACATTTCTTGTGGAAAATAAACTTAAGATCATCAAGAGATAAGGCATAGTGCACAGGAAATGCCATGCTGCTTTGGTCTAATTAATGACTGAGAAAATAAAGGGGAAGATTTCAGCATATTTTTCATATCAAATACAAACGATCTGAATTGAATGAATTTTTCATTGGTAATAGGAGTAGAGACATGCTAGGAATAACTACCTGGCTTTGATTTTGGATCTAAGTGAGTGGTGTGGCCATTTTGCAGATTTGGAGAATGTCAAAGAAGTGTTTAACATGGATAATGAGATAAATGATATAATTTACAATATATTAATTACATTTTGGATATGATCAAAATATCCTATCCAGTATGGCGAGGGGTTCTCAGTTATTGACTATGGCTTTTAATTATATGTTTGATATTCAGTGAATTTTTTGATTCATTGAGGAAATGAGATACAAATTTTACCTTTGGTGTGTGATGGATGAATTCTGTAGTGCAGTGGAATGATTTTTTTTTTTTGAGACAAGTTCTCATTATAAAATCCTGACTGCCCAGAAACTCAGTTTTGAAATCAGGCATGTCTCAAATTCATATAGCTCCATCTGCCTTTGCCTCCTTAATGTTGAGGTTAAAGCTGTGCAGAACCATGCCCAGCTAGACTGTTTTCTATTTAGAAAAAAGCAGATCTTCTTGAGTCTTGTATTCTTGTTTTTTTAATGTATGTTTTGAAGAGAAATACACTATAGAATGTCTTTATTTCTCATAAAAGAAAACAGAATATGCTGCTAAAATAACAGACAAAGGATCAAAACAAGCCAAATGACTGTCAACCGATATATGAAAAAGTGGAAATTGCAAATGCACATAATGGATGAACTTTTAGAAATGGAAAGCTGTGAAGTGGCAAAGTGTGCTGGCATATGCATGTACCTTGAAAATATGATGCTGAGTAGACATAACTAGAGAGAAAACTGGGCACATTGCAGGATACAAAATATTTCAAATAATCAAAGCAAAGAAATAGAAAGGAAACAACTCATTGCCAGTAAGCACGTGGAGGAAAGAAATCAAGAATTACTGTTTAGTAAGCGCAGCTTCCTATAGGAATGGTGGAAATGCAGTGGAACTTGATAAGGCTCCTGTCATCATTGGCAACCAGTAAATACATTGAATTTTATGTTTCAATGTAGTTACTATGGTGATTTTATTTGTGTTTCATCTCAGTATAAACAATACCAAGTAACGGTTTATATTGATAATTTGTCAGGAAAAAGTGTCCTTTTCTGATTAAAAAGTACTAAAGAAATTAATATTATTTAGTTCAGCACTGAGACATATAAAAGATATGCACTTATTGCTAAATAAGAAGCAGATTATTAAATAATTCAGGATTATTCTATCCATTTTTATTTTCCAGTTAGATTACATTTGTGTGTATCTCTCTCTCTGTCCCTCTCTGTCTCTCTCTGTCTCTGTCTCTGTCTCTGTCTCTCTCTCTCTCTCTCTGTGTCTGTGTGTGATGCATACACATGGCTGGGCAGGTTCACATGCATGTGGACATCTGGTGCCTTCTTGTATCTTTCTCCACTTTACTACCTTGTGACAGTTTCTGAGCTGGAAACTCACCACTTTGCCTAAGCTGGTTAGCCAGCCTCAGGATCCACCTGTCCCCACTCGCTAATACAGGCATGTACAGAAATGTCTGATTTTTTTTGCTGTGCATTCAGCTCATGTTGTGATTCTCACAGAGCAAGCACTACTACCCGCTGACCTATCAACCCAACACAGAGACTATTTTTAAGGAGACTGCTTTTAAAATGCTAAGGAATTTGACTCATCATTATGCGGTAAAGGAAGTAAATTTTCATTGATCATTAACCAAATTCATGGCTCAAAGCTTTGGTAAATTATCCCAAATAATTTTATTTTTAAAAATTGCTTATCATTAGAAGAAAAATATTTGGTGGCAATCACAGGAAGGACATTTCTTTCATGTGAGTCAATGATGTTTATCCGGAGGAGAAAGGTTACTTTAATGCATTTTTAGAAATTAACTCTGAACTAAATTTTGAAAATATAACAAAATGCACTGAAAGACAGTGGCTCATGGGTAGAAACAATTCTGGTAGTATCTATTTTTAATGGGTTTTTTGAGACAATTGACAAATAATTTTCACCAACTTATACTTTATTACTCTTTCACCTTTAATATATACCAGATGTGAAGCCAGAATGGAAATCTAATTTGGGGACATTTCCGTGACTCTAGAAAGAAACAGCCTACCTGTGACTGACCACTTCTCTTTTATTTTTCTCAAGTGCCCTATATTGACAATATCTATTTTAAAATAGCAGTGAACGTTATTTCATATTTGTGGTTGAAGTTGTGAATTTAGTTGTGAATCCCTCACCTTGAGAAATGAAAAAGAAAAATCATTGTTTTCAATTCCTGAGACAGTTGTAAAGTACTCATAGGTTCTTTTTGGTTTCCCCAGATGGAATTCATCCCCCATTATACTTTTTTAGTCAATAGCTTTTTATAATATTAAACATAAATGTTTTATCTACCTAGAAATGTATTGCTAGATTCAGTCATGTAAGTCATATTATGTATACATATATTTTAATTAAATATATATGTGTGTGCATGTTCCTGTGTGTGACTGAGAGCACATGCATGTGATGACCCAAGACTGGAAGTCAAAGGACAGACTCAGGTGTTGGTTTCCTTCTTCTACCGTGTTTGAAACAGTGTCTCTGGTTTGTCACTGTGTATGCCAGGCTAGCTGGCTTGCAAGGTTCCATATTCTGTTGTTACTGCTTCCTATCTTATCTGAACAATACTATTGTTACAGATGCACACTTGCAAAGCAAGTGATTTATCCACTGTGCCATCAACTTACGTCCTAAATGTAGTTCAATGTCCTTTACTGATTTAAGTCAAAGTTTAACTACTTTCTATGGTAATAGCACTAATCAATTTAAGAATAACAAATTGAGACTAAGTATAGTTACCTCCATGACTTTACTAGTGACATATAGTGGATTAGTTGATAGTCTAAATATTTAATTAATTGATGAAATAAAAAATGAGTGAATACTAATGTTGGTAACAAATGATATATGAATAATATCATAACATAATAGTAATTACAGATGCTCTTGGCTGTATTTCTTTTCATGATTTTTCACAATATTAGGTTGTTTCTAGGACTTGGGTTAAAAACTCCAGGTTGGTATGGTAGTGCACTACCATAGTCATTCTGATGTGTGAGACAGGAGAATCATGGGACTTAGATGAACCTAGGTGGCATAGCAAGTTCCAATCTCATCTGAGCTACTGGATTAGACTTGTCTCAAAACAAAACAATAACAACAAAAATGGAACTTACCAAATAGTCATAAATGACAGGGAGTGTAAATAACAGAAGGCCTTGGTATTTAAAGAATCTATAAGTTTTTCCAGTTATTAAAGCTTTATTGTTTTGCAGAGAAGGAATTGTTGATGTTATTTATTATGGTCACAGATTAGAAATGATAGTGATTTAAATCACATAAATTTTATCTTTAATTTTCCATGAGAAGGGAGAAGCATGTTCTTTAGTTAAAGCATAATTATGTAATAATTTATTAGTATGTTAATTGTTATATTATAAATTTGAAAATTATAGGAAAATACCAGTAGTAGATTTTCCTCTAAGATCTATGACCACTGCAGCCATGAGTATTTAGCTAAGATTATAGTACCACACATGAATATTCTAAAGTTTGATATCTTCTGTCTATATAATTATGACAAGATAAATATAAATATCAGACAAAGGCGCATCGGTTTTGTGGGCCATTATCTATCTGAAATATTGGTAGAGAGATGAAATTATATTTTAATAGAACAGTATTAAAATATATTGTAGGCAATTCACAAAATTCAATTAGAAAAGGAAAAACATAGTAGTATTAATTGTCATTTCATTAAATACACCAATTGGAATCATGTATCCACTCTAGTAGTTAAAATTATGGTTCTCAAATAAGATTATCCTAGATTCTAGTTCCCTTCTCCCTATAAATCTCTTTCCTATATTCATGTCTTGGGTTTTTTATGTGTGTGTGTGTGACCCACTGAGTTTAATCAGGGCCGTATGTGTAATCATGGTTTAAACTATGAGTTGGAGGATGGTTGACTCACCAGTGCATAGCCCACTGAAAACAATTACTCCCCCTCTCCCAGAATCAGTAGGCAATAAACAAGTAGGGTAAGGCCCCATGAACCACTCTCCCATCCATGTCTGACTTCTGACAGGACTAGTCTTGAACCAGCCTAGTGCAGGAAACCACTACTTCTATGGATTAATAATCGAAATGGCTGTGTCATGCCCAGAATACTGCATTTCACAGCCCTTCTCTCTCCCTCCTGACTCTTACATTCTTTCCCCCTTCTCTTCTGTGATATGCTCTGATCCTTACAGGGAGTAGTACAAATACCTTGTTTAGGGATAATTATTCAACAGTCCCTTATTCACAGTATTCATGAGTCTCTGCATTAACAGTAATTCACTGCAGAATGAGACATCTCTGATTAAGACTGAGAGTAATATTTGTTTTTGGGTATAAACTTAGATATTTAGAAGGCAGTTTGACATGATGTCAATATAGCTAAACAACATTTGTAAGTTCTCTATTTTCAAATCTAATCAGAGAGCAGTTGATTATTCCCATGCTAGTCATGTCATTATTGCTCATCTTGACTGGTGGGTTGTTATTGCAGTTTGTAGGGTTTGCAGCTGAATAATATCACTGATGGCCTTTCTCCTCCAGCAGCCTGATAATTCCTTCAGATACTAGGAAAGCTAGTGAGCACTGAGGAAGTTTCCAGCTTAACTCCAGCTTGATTTCTCAATATCTTGCAACCAAGTGTGTGGTATCTTCAGCAATAGAGTTTTACTATGAATTTCTGGTGGACAACTAAGGGCACTAAAAAAGACCCTATTTGGGGGGGGACTCTAGAGCTTCATTAACCAGTTCTTAAGGAGATATCCCATACTGGCATTGAGGTTTTTATTTAGTAACCTACTGTTTTTAGGAGCTGCATTATCTAGCCATACAGGGTATCAACGTTCTAAATGAAAAAAAAAAAAAAAACTATAGGGGTACAGAACAGTAGGTTTACATGTGGCTTTTTTGCATACTCTTCATTTAGTTTAACCTTCACCCTTGCCATATCGTCTCTCCACACCCCCACTACCCTCCCTGCTTAAATATTTTCACCTCTCTCCATTTTCCTCTGCTTTCATTTTATCTATTTTCTGCTAAGGCACCTTCTATTAAGGCACCTCCTCCAATGGCATCTTTCAAGTTTCCTGACTTCCACAGGCATTCCAAATTAAGGACACAAAACTAAAGATTCAAAGCTAGGGTCTACATGTGAGAGAACATATAATTTCTGAACTTAGTTTACCTCACTCTCTATAATTATTTCCAGTTGCATCTATTTATCTGAAAAGTTCTTAATTTCATTTTACTTATAGAAGAACAAGGCTCCATTGTGTTTATTTACTAAATTATCTTTATCCATTCTTAGTTGACTATTGCAGCCACTTTGGAAATAAGCCTAGAGGTTTCTCTAAAACCTATACATAAAAGTACTATGTTACTCAGCACTACAATGCCCAGTCAGATACCCTAAAGATCTATATCCTACTACAAAGATGCATGCTCATCTGTGTCCATTGCTGCTGTACTCACAGTAGCCGAAAAATAAAAACATGGGTCAAACTGATTTAAGGAGAAAGTATTCTAAACTTAAAATAAATGGAACACGATTGTAGTCTTTCTGGCTATAATCTAAAGAATAGTGTCCCTTCTGTATGAGGGAGAATTTTCCTAGCTCACTTGTTGAAACAACATGTTTCATACTTTATATATACAAAAATTTAATTATAAAGTACTATACAATTGTGATAAAGCATCAAAGACTTTAGGATGACATTAAACAAACTTCACTTAGCCCCCTACAAACCCCAGATTTCTTTTATGGGATATCCATTATTAATACCCTTATTCTTCTAAATATTTTGAACCAAATGTAAAATTTAAATTCATAATTAGATAAATTGATGGTTTTATTTATGTTTTAAGTTGCATAGAAATGCTGCTATAATAATTTTGGAAGTCATTTTCAAAAAAGAATGAAAAACCTTTAGAATTCCTAGAAAACAATTAAGCCAGTTGTCTTCAAAGGGGGTAAAAAAGATAAAGAATGAACAATGTGCATTTGTTATGAAAAGATTCAATTTCTTGTCACCTTGATATGTAATCCTTGTTACTAAATTTCCTTGAGGAGTTAAAATTATTATGTTGACTTCTTTTCATGTTTCATTTTTCTTACTCATAGATTTTGATTCCACTTATCAAAGTCACCCAAACACTTTCTTTTTCTGAGGGTAGCCATCCACACAAAGCAGAAAATCTCTATGGAAAACTCCATTCCCCTGCCTCTGTATTTTTATAGGAATGCTGTCCGTTCTCATAGCTTGGCATCTGGCAATGGTGAGAGTGATTGGAGTTGCAATCCCCTTTAAGAGCTAGCCTGAGAAGAAAGATACTGCCACTAGTGTTATACCCTATTGGCCACACAGATTAAGCCTAATGCCTCTGAGAGAAGACAACTTAGGCTGTGAATACTTAGGGTGGCACTGGAAGCCAGCTCGGAGACTGGCTACTACAGATCCCAGGATAAGTTTTCATTGTACATTTTCAAGCCCATCACTTTTTCCATATTTGCCTTTACTACTTTGATAGTATGTCTTTTGAAAATAAATTACTTTTCATTACCAAAGTAGTAGTTGTCTTGTATGCTTATAATCCTAATTTACTTTGACAAGTCAGTATCTTGCCAAAGAAACAATTTATTTAAAATATCATGTTATTGCTTGTCCTCAAGGACATTGATGAATACCAACTTAACAGCATCTTATCCTCAATAACTGCATGATTTTGTAAGTACTTCTCCCAGTATGCAGCTATTTATGAATTTGTATATTTGACCTGACTTTTTAATATTGCATGTTCTTCTGCCTCTTATTCATCTATGCTGTTGTAGTCCACTGACTTCTAAAGTTAATCTATATTTTGCCTACAATTGGCTCCTTGTCCTACACTGTCAAACTCAGTGAATGGTTCCATCATATCCTAGTATTACAAGTCAAAAACCACTAGTTATTTGCAACTCTTTCCTTTCCTACATGCAAATAAAGCACATTGTTTTAGGTAGTGTACTTTTATATTGCTTAAATTCAAATATTAATTTAAAATTATTATAAATTTTTTATTTGGATCTTCATTCCTAAAATATTCTTCAGTGAGGACTTTCAAACTGACACACACATCCAAATCTCCCAGAGAGCTTGTTAGACTCCAGATTGCTGTAGGAATAGGGTTTGAGTATGCTTTTCTAACAACCTACCAGGCAATGCTGGCCATCCTCATTAAGGAACACTCAATGGCCCTGAATCAGTATTTCCTGTACTCAGGGTGACTGGATGAACTTTTGTTTTGTTTTGTTTATTTTGAGAAAAAGTCTCCTTATGTCCTAGTTGGCCTGGAACTCACTACGTAGACCAGGCTGGCCTCCATCTCACAGAGGTCCACCTGCCTCTGACTTATGAGTGCTGGGATTAAAGGAGTGCACCACCACTTCTGGCTAAAATGTATAGCTAGACTGGCCTAGATCTTTTGATCCTCCTGCCTCCCTCTTCAGCATATCCAACTATTGCAACCGCCATCCACAGATAGATGAATTTTGAGGGTTACTCTCATTCAGGCACTCTCCACAGATTCCTATCTAATTTGTTTGAGGTGGCTCCTGGGACATGGGTAATTTTTAAAAGCTTCTTAGGGATCCCACAGTGAAGCTCAGTATGAGAAATACAATTGCAAGTTTGGGAAATTGTGAAAAACTTTCAGAGACTGAAATACTTCTTTTTCTCCCCTAAGCACTGTTCTCACATTCAGACCTCTATGAATATTATTTCATTGTCTTCTGGCTTCTGTTAACTGCTGACCAGGGACTTTTAGGGGAAGGCATCTATGCCTGTGAGGGGATTTCTGCCCCTTTAAATGAAATACCCTGAAATTTTTGTAGCTAAGGCTCTCCATAAAAAAAACAAAAACAAATAGTAATAGTCGCTGACTCACTCTTCTTGCTCACCTGAAGTGTTCTCATAATCTTTATTATTTTTTTACTTTTAGTTAACTTTTGCAATTTTCATACACTATAAGTTAATATTTAGATTCCCTTCCCTATCCTCCCCCAAATTTAATTAATGTACTTTCTTAATTCCACTCAGGATTGCTGTATATTTTCTGTTTCTGTGGCCAAAATTCCAATTTTACCATCGCTTTACTGGGACACATAACTAAACGTCTCTCTCTGTGTCTCTCTTTCTCTCTCTGTCTCTGTCTCTCTTTCTCTTCCTTTCCTCCATACTTTCCTCTTTCCTCCATCCCTACCTCCAATGAAGAAGCATTGCGTTCTTCACATAATACATATGTGACTGTGTTAAGAATTCTTAACGGCTTCTTACTAACTTTTGACATAACCCTACTGTTCTCTTGTTTCCTTAACTCTTCTAATCCCTTCAACACATCTAACTCCTATACTTTTTATGACATGCTACACAGATCCAAAGGACAAAATTTCCAAGATCTTGGCTTCTGTGGTAATATGAACAAACTTTGAAAGTGTCTCTCCTTTTCCTCTCTTTTCCCCACTCAACAAGCGTTCATCCTTCAAGGCGAAGTGCAAAATATAGCCCCTCTAGAAATGTGGTCTTTAAACTAACCTTCTAAGTGTCACTCCTTGTCTTTCATTTTGTTCCTGACAGTCTAAAAGCCTTTTAATATCAAATATGTAGGTGTAGTTATGGGAGTAAGGAAGATGATTTATTGTTTCCATAACTCTTGAATTTAATATAGTGACTGATATACAGAAGCCATCAAGTAAAAGTTAATGAATAGAAACTGAAATTCATTCTTATCACCTGGGTAGATGAGTTACCAGAATACTTAACTCATCCAAGAAGACTACAGGATTACCTACAAAGCCAATAGTTGTGTGTTAGTAGTATTGCCAATATCATTTTTCAAGTTTATACTGAAGTACTACTTACAATGGAATTTTGAAAAACATTTTTAATGAGCTTCTGTATTCCTATACAACAGTTCTCAATCAAACCCAGACCCCCTTCCACATCCGTGTGTTCTCCTGTGCCCCCACTGGACCCCATGTGCTGCACCACACATGCTAAGTCCTATCCGTTAAGCATTTGCACCCATATGCCCTTCAGTGCAAATTCGTCCACTGGAGTCCAGTCATTCCATGCAGAGATCATGAGCAAGGCGTACTCTCCCCCACCCAGTAGCAATGAATTTTTAAAGTTCTGTTTATAGAATTTCAACGTAGAGACAGATTCATCTTTTCTTTACCACTTTTAATTTCTTTTCTGTTGTTGTGATAAAACACTGACCAAAAGCATCTTAGGGAAAGTAAGAATTTATTTATCTTACACTTCAGATAACACAATCCACCACTGAGGGTATGAGGAGAGTCAGGGCAGGAACAGGGAACAAGAACTTGAAGGAGATGCCATGGAAAAATACAGCTTGCTGGCTTGCTCTCTGGATCACTGTTGTTTAGTTAGCTTTCTTATGCAGCCCAAGACCAGCTGCCTAGGGATGGTGCTGATCACAGTGGGTTGGGCCCTCCTGCATCACTTAGTAATCAAGATAATCTCCCACAGACATGCCACAGACTAGTCTGATTTTTTTTTCATATTAAAACGTTAGAAAACAAAATCTTTCTATTACTCTAATTTTTCAGTCCTTGAAAATGTTACAATTGCATGTTTGACTCCAAAACTGCATTTCAGAAGTGAAAAAAATTCACTTTGTTTCTTGTAGACTATAACATAAATTTTTTTTTAATCAAATTTTTTTTGGCATAATG
>NW_008349975.1:3662024-3690262 GCF_000622305.1 Nannospalax galili | reverse complement strand
GAAAAAGAAGAAGCTCAACAGAGGTAGGATTATAGGAGCAAGGGTATTAGTAAGGAAGAAAGGGGGGGGGAGTGGGGGCACCTTAAGTGGGAAAACCATGATAGAGGGGTGAGATGATACAAGAGAGAAACAATGCCTAGCTAGTCACAAAAACCAGAGGGAACCATATTATTCCTACAATCTACTGTCAAATTATACATAACAGATCAAGAAATATATCTCTGGCTAAGGTTTATTTGAGAACAACTGGTCATTACCCAAGATTTATCTGCAGGACACACAGTAATTAAAAATGCCAGAATGGTGGAACTAACCTTCTTGGATATTTAACAGACATACCTTGAGATCTATACTAATTGTGTCAGAGGGATTCAAAGGACACTTTTAGCTCCTTGCCCTCCTAGGTCGATTAGTTCCCAGGGACTATAACATAAATTTTATGGTTTGCTTTCTTGAATGCATTTGAAACTCCAGAATTTTGACTTTGTGGAACTTATGTAAAGAGTAGAAAATGAGAATTATCATATACCTGAGATTGCTGCACTTAATCTTTTTCATTAAAACACGTTTTGGTAGGTTAGTCAAATTGCCAGACAGAAATGTCATTGCTTTTCTGTGCTAAGATTATGCTTTTATCCTCTTATAGCTACAGTAGATTAAATTTCTTTCTTTATGTTAATACAAGAATGAAAGCACTTTAAAAAGTTAAACATATTGTCTTTAAAATATTATACAGTTCAAAGTATATAAAAACATTTTAATCTATATACTTATTTTTCTTAACTAATAAGTGAATCATGAATGCAAAAAGTGAATGTTTTGTGCATATCTGTGTACATTAGAGAAAGAGAAGAAATAGAAAATTTGGGGTGTAGAGCAATAGAAATAAGGGATAAATGATCATTTCATTCTGTTGTAAGAAAATTACTGGCTGTTTACTTTTGGAATAAGTAGCTGAATAGGTACCGTAGACTTTGTTTTAGATATAATTGGTTATATTTATATATAATATTAATAAAGTTGTACATTTTTAGTTTTATAAATTTTTGCAACTCCTCTTTTCCTGTCTTTGTCACTGGACTATGAACTGTATTTCTAAATAAAACATATGTGTGTTTAATTTTAGGTTCTGGCATTGTATATAATTCCATCCTTAGTTTGAATTCTGTTAAAACTTTGAAGTAAGTAACTATCATTCCTGAAAGAAATGACATAAAAATAGCTCCTTAGAGTTAATTATTCCTTAGAGTTTAACACTGAGTTTTTAAAAATTATCTCCATTTAGATTATAGCTCTGATATTGAGCTGAGTGTACTTAAGTTATGTAAATATTTATTCAGTTATGCAATTTTTTATACAAGTTCAAGATTAACCACCTATAGATAAAATGTAAGGAATTTGAGATTTTCATTATTCTTAATGTTCATTCTTTTCAAATTAGAAATTAATTTGTAGAATGGTTATTATCAAAAGGACAGAAGACAAAACTTGCTGGTACAGAAATGAGGAAAAGGAACTTTGAATTTGATATTTATTTATTTTATTTTCTGAGTATGAGTGTTTTTCCTTCACATATGTAAGTGCACCATGCATTCAATGTCTATGGAAGTTAGAAGAGCGTGTCAGATGCCCTGGAACTGGAGTTATGGACAGACAGTTGTTAGCAACCATATGGATGCTGGGAATTGAACTACTGTCCTCTGCAAGAGCAGCCACTCTTCTTAACCACTGAATTATCCTTCCAGCTCCAAGGAAAGGACATCTTAGCACTGTGTTGCTTGGGATGTGAATTACTACATCATCATTATTGAAGTTGCTTGACAGTTCTTCAAAAAAATTAAAACCAAAGTTACCACATGATCCACAATCCCACTCCATCATACATATCCAAAAAATATTAAAATCATTTTATCAAAGACAAAGCTACATTTCCACGTTTATTGCAAAACTATTCACAAAAAACATTTCAAACAGTTCAAGTTCATGCCTACTCCCTCCCCTCACACTCCTCCCATATCTCCCTATCACTTTTTTCTAATAACTTCATAGACTTGTTCTTCTTTTTTTAAAATGGGGTCTTACATGCATGTATGAAATTCTCAATAAATTATTTTTTTTAAAAAATAAATCAAGTTAAGTGTACATCAACTTACACATATATATAGAAAATGGAGTATGCACAAATAGTAGAATAATATTCACAAGGAAAACATTGTTACTTAATAAAACATGGATGAGAGTGAAAGTCGTTATATTAAAAAGAATAAGCCAGGCACAGAAAATAAGTTCTGTGTGACTTCACAAATTACATGTAATCTATAAAGCTGATCTCATAAAACTTGATAGTAGAATAGTGATTACTAGTGTCTAAGAGAGTAATGGAGAAGAAGAGATGGAGAAAAATTGACTAATAGGTACTAAATCATATTTTAGAATGAGAAATTAGCTCTGTGTTCTACCTCACAGTAGAATGAATATAGTGATAATGTTTGGTACATTTCAACAGGACAGGAAGAAAGAATTTTAACAATTTACCCACAAAGGAATGATGAAAACAGCTCTATTTACCCTTATTTCAGATTTATTTGAGTATGTATAAATATCACACAGCATTCCACTACTATGTGTAATTTTAGAATGCCAATTAAAAACTAACTCAAAAAATTAGTGCTCTTGTAATCCAGAGGACTTTCCATAGGCCTAAATCTCAACATTTTATTCATTCTCTCTTAAATTTCAGCTCCTTAAACTATGGGTCCTGACCCATAGGCGATCACGTGACTATATATGTGAATCTTTAAAAATGTAGCAACAGTAAAAGCTTTCTAAATACACAAGTAATTCGAAATCAAATGCATAATGAACCTCAGGTGTTTCTGGCAGTGCTTCCCTGGGTTACTTTGAGTGTCTCCATGTCAGGCTTGGTTATATCCGTCTTGTGGATATACATAACTTTTACAACTCAGTCATCAAAGAGATAGTTGGTTGAAAATGGATGAAATATTTGCAAACACAATCCTCCTAAGGATATGTACAGATGGCCAACAAAAAGATAAAAAATAATGGATGTCGGTCATTAGAGAAATTAAAACCCATTTCACATAATTATCTCTCATGAATTTTACTTCGTTATTTTTCATTTGTAATTTGAGGTGAAAATATACTTGTTTATTTATTTATGAACTTTTAACCTATAATATTAACAATAATTGCTGTCAAATACAATTCTGAGAAACTTTGCCATAATAAATATAACATCACTGAATAATTTTCTTTTTTTTGGTCTTTTTGAGACAGGGTCTCCCTGTAGCTCCAGCTGTCCTGGAACTCACTATGAAAAATTTTTTGTATGTGTAGATGTAGAGTTCACAGTCAAATGAACTGTTTTCTGGCTTGGAATAACTAAAGGAAATGGAACGTGGAACATTAAATATTAATTATCTTGAAAATCTCTAATATTGTTTCATGAAGCACAGCACAGGCATAAGGTTGCAGATCTAACTCTTGGAAGGATTTAATTTCTGTGGTTTCAACTCTGTGTCCCATATGGGAAATGTAGACATTATGTTTCAGTTCATGGAAATGTTAATGGAATTGATTAAATGATGCTTTCTAAAACTAGAGAACATTCTGTCTTTAGTTGTTTGCACATTGTCAAATCTGATACTTCCCTTTCTAACCATTGGTTTGATAGGCAGCTCTCCCTCTTCTCACAGATGGAACATTAACACAGCTTCGTGAAGAAAGCTGTAACTTGCCTTACAGTCCAGACTAAATCCCCACATCCCTTTTAGAAAAAGGAGGCATTATTACCCACAGAGACTGCTGTATAGTACAGTTTCAAAGATAAGAAATCTTTTAGTTTTTACTTTCATACAAGGCATGTATAAGCAAACAAAAAGAAGTAAAGTCTCTTTTACTTCATTATAATGTGTTAAAATTGGGGATTCTTGGCAGTCAAGGGTGTAAAATCAACCATCATCTCTCAGGAGACATGTCTTTTGTGGGCTCCTTCTTTGGCCCAATGGTTCATTCTTGATGCAGATTTTATTACGGCAGAGACGAAAGATCTCTATATTCAGTCTAATTAGTAGACTAACTCTACTTCAGTCAAATGTGGGAGAATTCTAAGTAGAACAGCATGTACGAAGGCAGTAGCTTGTAAATTAATTCATCTAAATCAGGGGCCCATTCTGTGTACTGTCCACCAACAAATTTAGATTCTATCCTCAGGGTAACCAGGAGACCAGGAAGGACATGAAAAACTTTTACAAAAGAAGGGATATTATGATCTTTTACCTGTAAGTCATTATTATGTACTAGTAAGAATGCAAATGTTCAGAAAATGAGGAGAGAAGAAACAATCTCCCTATATAGCAAATCGTCTATGTAAATAGTGAAAAAGGAGAGTCAAGGACCATTTGAGAAACTTTATTAAATACAACAGATTTAATGTGATATGCAAGCATTTTCAAAGGCAAGGGAGAAATCAGGAATATTCTGTGGTTTTCAATAACTGGATATTTCTTAGTGCTATTTATTTAGACTGGAACCCAAAACATGTTAGGGAAGAGGGCACTGACACGAAGCTGATTCCTGAATCTTCTTATAATCACTTCTACACTCTGAACAGTACGTTGGCTACTATTTCTAAGGCTGACATTTTCTTGTGTATTTTATTTCTTGATTTTCACTAAACACATGATTTTGATGTATTAATTACACTTTCTTTAATGCTTCTAAAGTTTCTTTCTGCCATTATCATGGGTAAAACACAAATTCATTTTCCCTAATTTGTACAAAATAATCATTGTTGCTTTAGGTGACTCTTAACCACCACTATTGTCTATGATATAATCCATGTAATTCTACGTCAGTCCTCTTTTCTCTGTAGTCATATTTCTTAAAGCTCATTCCAAACAAAAAAGAATTAATGGACATGAAAAGTGTGTGTGTCTCTCTCTGTATGTAATTTAATAATATCCATCCTTTCATCTATTAATATTATATCAAACCTCTACCTTCCAAGGCTCAGGGATCCTTGCCAAAGAGGGGGATGAAAAGATATATAAGAGCCAGAAGACATGGATGACAGCAATGAAACAGTTTTCCAGACAGCTGGTCAGTTACTCATATAAACTCACAATGGTGACAGCATGCACAAGTCCCATGTAAACGCAAGCCAGACAAAATCCCAGCATAGACATGGGAAGTGGGTAAGAAATTCCTACACCACTAGAGAAACTATTGGCAACCAGTGACTGCTGGGAAGGTTGAGACTCTTAGTAGGTTGGCCAAGCAGCAGTGAAACAGTGGATGAACACACACCAAAGGTTAATGAAAGTGCAGATACAGGAGTAAATCTAAATATGATAAAAATATATTGCATGAAATTTGTAAAAATTCAGTAATTAAAAAAAAACTGTTCATTCTTCAAAAAGAAAGAAATTCTTTCATGAATGGCATTAGAGAACATCACATTAAGTAAAAAGTCAGATGAAGCAAGGTAAATTCTGTGTAAATTTTCTGAAAAAAAAATGAACTTATTACAGCACAGAATTGTGGTACAGAGGCAGGAGGTGTGGGAGAAATGCAGAAGTGATTATGAAGGGTTTAAAATCTCAGCTAGACAAGGGGAATATTGTCTTTTTTAATTCCATTGACCTTTATGGTGAATATAGTGAATAGCAAATGAATGTACAGATCAAAATTCTTGAGAGTAAATTTCAAATCTTCTTACCATAAGGGTGAAGGATAGGTAAATAGCCTGATGTAAATTGTATGTATAGATCATGACCTTGCACCCCATAAATAATCAAGGCTGATTTACAGTTAAAATAAGTAGAATGCTTTTAAAATAAGTACAAAAGTACTTGGCATGGTAAAAATACTAAACTACTAAATGAAAAAGTATAGTGTATAAGAAATTATACATATAATAGCATGTTCTGTGATTTAAATAGCTATAAATTGCTTTTAGAAATTTAAGTATATATTTGGCTTTAAACAGATAGCAAATAATTTTAAAACATAGTAATCTATTGTGTATTATCCTTTAAATAATGACTTATATGGAGATAACATCTCCTTCCTCTAATAAAATATTAAATATAGAGCAAAATACCTTATTGTAATCCCTGTAATGTCAAAGATCTACATGACATTGTGATGAACATTTTTGCAAAATGTGACATGTATTAACAAATCACCTCTACTCCTGTTTTTAAATATTAAAGTCATAATCCATGTGTGAGTTCTTTCTAACACATCCCTCTACAGTCATTTCATGATAATGTCCCCATTATAATGAGCCAAGGATGAGTTGTCAGAGAGAAGGGAAAGCAGCTCTCATGTCATCTATGCCACCCTGGTTGTTAACATTTGTTACCATCCATATTCTCACACATGGTTGGGAGACAAAGTTGTCAAAATCAAGCTCATAGCCATTTTTACATGTATAATAAGGTCTAGTTTTATAAATGTACTGCTGTTAAAACTATCTACTAATTTTTATTCAGTGATGAGCCTTTTATTTTTTTAAACAAAGGCATGCTCCTTTGATCTCCTGATGGTTGGGACTTCTTCAGGCCCGAGGTTCATATACACTGAAGCTCTCTTAAATTGAAAATAGGAGCCATTGTGCACTGCTTTCAATAAAGTCAGAATCACAACACACACAATGTTACAAAGTGTATTTTCATCAGGAGTTTGGATTTATTTCAGCGTGTTCATAACTGAATCTCTTTAAACAACTCCAGATACAAATCTAAAACAAGTTACCATCATGACTCTACTCTACAGAGGAATCAATCTATACTCACAAATAATGGACATATACTATTGAGTTTTCTTTAATAGCCATGATAGGTTAATTTAAAATAAATATTTATAATAAATAGCAAATGTGTGAATTAATGATTCCAAAGATCAGCTACTGCAATGATCATAAAAGTTCAAAAATGGGGTAGCTGCATAAGATAGTAATTTTAACTTTACCTTTTGTGAAGAACCTCCATATAGCTATCTAAAATAACTGAACAAACTCATGTTCCCATCTAGAGTGGACAAGGCTACCATTGTGTATGCATCCTTATCAAGACATCAAATAGACAGGTAGATAGATAGATAGAGAGATAATAGATCGATAGATAGATAGATGATGGATATATAGATATATAGATATAGATAGGTGTATATAGATATTTGTGACAAGTGTGAGATCTTACTTTATTGGTGGTAATTTCAATTTCCCAATAATTGTGAATGCTGGTAATTTTAAAAAATTTAATAGAAATTAAAATGTAGTAAATTGATGAGTCAGATATTAAATAGTAAAACCCATAGTTCACAAGTCAAAGTGACTGTGGGTTAAGGTAGATGTTGCTCTGATTCTTCATTTTTTAAACAAGAAACTGAGACTCAGAGTGATGACTCAGTTTTTTTTAACTGATTTTTTGTGTACTTCATACAGTATATCTTGATCACATTTAGGCCTCTTCCAAATCTGCACCCCTTCATATCACCCCCACCGGATTTCATGCGTTCTACCATTTATATTAAGGCATATAGTGTTGTTTGTGTCCACAAATGTTCCTCAGAGTGAGTTCATCAACTGGAACTTGGTCAGCCTATCTAGCGTCACTCCCTTAAAGAAGATCAATTCCCCCTCACCCTGCAGCAATCAGTTGCCAATAGTTCCTAGACTGCAGTTGGGGCCTGCTGCCTATTTCCCCAGTTCTGTGCTGGATTTTTGTCTGATTGAGACAGCATGAGTCTTCATGCTGTCATCTTTGCTGCAAGTTCATATGAGCAAGTTCCCAGCTATCTGGAAGACTTTGCTTCCTTGTGGTCATCTACCACCCTGGCTCTGACAGTCTTTCTGCCCTATTTTCTGCAATGGTCCCTGAGTCCTGGGTGGCAGAGATTTAATATAGGAGTTCTATTCAGGAACACGTACTCTGCAGTCTCTTATCCTTTACATTTTGGCCAGTTATCTCCTTCTGTGTTCATAGTGGTCTGTTACATGAGGAGGCTTCCCTGGTGAGAGTGCGGGTACATTGTATTCTCTCTACCCCTTGTTCTGCTATGTTCCATAGCCCTAGGTGTAGAGGTTCCATGGTAGATTTGTCACTTATGGCTTGGCATTTCTCAGATACTTATTCTCTGTGTATGACCAGTTATGGAACTCTGTAGTCCATCTGTTGCAAAAAGAAGCTTCTTTGATGATTGTTGAATAGTATACTTATCTGTCTGTAAATACAAAGATCCATAATTAGCATACAGTAAGAAATTACATCTGTCTAGGGATGTGACAGGTATAGGTTTTTCTCTAGGAACTATGACCTCTCCAATTATGTATATTTGGCTGTTTACAGTACACCAAAAGAACTCCCTCCCATTGATCATGCTTTAAGCCAAGTAGATAGCTGCTGATTACCCTCAAGATGAAAGTGGCCACAGATTTTACATACAAAGCATGTAACTATACCATGATGTAAATCAGCAGTTTTTGACTTGCAGTCAGTTCTCTCCCTGTAACAAAGATTCTATGGAACTTTGAGCTATGGAAACAACTTCTGGCACCCAAAGTCATGTATGGGAGATATTCTGGAAGCAAAACATTCTCTAAAGTGGAAAATGGGATGAAAAAACACATTTTTATGTCTTCTTTTGGAAAAATATCTATTTATGACCCTTGACAATATTCAGTTTTTTGTTTTCTTGTTTGCTTGTGATGAAGTCATTAAATATTTTGACTACTTATCCTTTACTGGGGGACATTCTGTCACATTTCAAGGAATTATATAGACTATTTTGTTATAGTTATTAAATTTACTTTAATAAATTGCTTCCTTATCATTACTCAGAGAAATAATTTGGCCTTCATCATTTTCATGATGAATATATATATTACACTGAATATATATATATACATATATTCTAGTCTTGTTCTACCATGTCAGGTTGGGCATACATTTAAAAATAAAAATTCAAATCCAGGTGGAAAAAGAACATAAAAATACCCACTCTCTTCAGGGTACCATATTTCTGACTTTTCCACTTAATATATCAGGAGCTGCACAAAATCAGTGTTTTTCTCATTAGAAACTCGCCTATAACAATATAGATATGTTGATTCAGAATTTATAGAATAACTGAATTCACCATAGTATCTGAATTATGTGCAACAACTCAAATTTGAATAATTTCTCACTAAAGAAAATAAGTCCATAATCAACAGAAACTGCAGAAAGTCTTCCTGTGACCATGCTGTATAGATTACGATCCTTATTTTTCATAACATTTCCTAATTCATATGCTTCCTTTTTTCCTTTTCTAATCTAAACCTGAATATGTGCTTTTGGGGGAAAGCTGATATTTTATGAATTATATGGAAATTTTCTGTTCTTTCTGGATCTGTCAAAACGTCTACTTTCAGTTCCACGGATGATGAATTCATTCTCATTCTACTATCCTAGCAAGAACCCTAGTCATCACTCATTCACTCATTTGGGTTATTAATGGTGACACCTACTTTTTTCTTTGGATTGTGGTCTTGTCTCAGCATAAGTCCATCAATTACACTGCAAGCGCTGTGGTTTCTCTAAAATATGAAACTGGTATGTCAGTCTCTCAATAAATAAAATTAAAACTCATTCTCATGAAGAAGCCATCTCAACCCAACCTCCCTCTCCTCAGTTCTCAGAAACATCTGGTTTTACATAATACCTGTGAGCTATGTACCCTGTGATACTGGCAGGGTTGATGTTTAAACTGAACCACTATATTTTCTAAGTACTTTCTGTGCTTGATTATTTTCACTCTGTGTTCATCCCATTTTCTTCTGCTTACATAATTGCTATGTATTCTGTAAATAATAATGACTCAAAAAGAGAAAAAAAATGATCAAGTGCCACCTTTTTGAGAGGATTTCTGTAAACCATTTTATTTTATTTTATTTTTCAAAAAAAAAATTATATCATTTTGAAAGAATGATCTGGAGCCCTCTTACCAAACACACTGGCTCTCTTGAAGCAGAAACATACTCAGGAAAATGAAGTCTTATTTAGATGAATAATACACTCATACACATAAAACAAAAATTTTATATATATATATATATATATATATATATATATATATATATATATTTGGCAGAGCATAGGGTAGGGATTTTACAGAAGAGTGGGAGCCCACGTTTATGGCTGCACCTTAAAGTCTACACTCAAACACAAATCCTATGACTTCATGACAGCAGCACAACATGGTGAGAGAGGTGCCTCTTGCTCTCAGCTTATATATCCTTAGCCCCTCCCCCACGTTCAACTAAGGTAGACTGATTGGGTGGGAGGAGTAACTGACTCCCCCCTTGAGTCCTTGATGAGCATGGGAAGGAAGTGTGACTATAGCTTACAGGCATAGTGGTCGGAGGACCTTTCCAGTTAACACTCCACCCCTTCCTCTGGCTCTTACATTCTCTCCACCAGCCTCTTCTGGCAAAATTCATTGAGCCTTGGAGGGGGTGGTAGGTGTGGGGTGATCTTCCCCCAGTTGTGGCAAGGCACTGACCAGTCGGGTCTCTGCACCACCTGTTTTCTCTTGGCTGTTGGCCAGTTTCAGTGGGATTCCAGCTACACCACGGGGGAGGTCAGATCCAGGTGCTTGCAGGCAGTCTGCTGAGTTCTGCTTTTGAGTGCCATTTCAATAGAATGAGCAGTAGAACAAATATGGTAAAATACTGAGGATTTGGAAGTAAACAGCTGTGAGACACATCTACTGGCGTTTAAGAGTTGAGTTCTCGATTAGCAGAAGGGTGGACTTAATAATTCGTTCTTTCTGTACCGATCCACTCACACTTTCATGGAGTATATTTGCTGATGATGTTCAGTCTTGCTTCAAAAAAACTCATTGATTTATTAGCATTATTTCAAAAATAAGCCTTTTATCTTCTTTTGGAAACCACTTAACATTTTGACATGAATATTTATAAATGTCTAAAAATAAACGTGGATCATCAATTATAATGAATTCGAAATGAGCAAAAATATATTCTAGTATAATAGCTTCTCTCTGTGTGTGTTTATATGTATATCTATCAAAGTTCATCCAACTTCAATACATTTTCAGGGCTTAAAAATTACTTTTATTAGTCTGATTTTTCTATTGAGTATATTCATGGGAAAAATTATAATAAAACAGAAATGTGAGATTTAGTTCACCTGAGGAACGATGCAATGCCATTTGCTACTACAAGGTTCCACAAAGTTATAATTAAGAGTCACATTTTTTTTTATTTTTAACCTTAATTTCCTTGTAATCTTCTGAAATGTAAGTAAATACAAGATATCATCCAAAAAACTGTTGGGATTAAGAATATCATAATATTCTTTCATTCTTATAGTAGAGCTTGAGATTTCCGTGTAATTTCTTCCTTAAATTAATGTAATAATGTTTCAGGAATTATTTTAAAAGTTTTGACACTGTAATTATATCAGGTGAATAAAAATATGATTATATGGTAAGTTAAATTTATTAATCTTTACTGACTTCCTATTACCTAACTAAATTTCCTGAAAAGAAAAATCTTCTCTTAGTAAAATGTGGACCTAATACTATTTACTATTTTAAAACTTTTTGAAGATTTTTTTAAATGAATAAAATAAAAAGAAATATAAGTAATTTTATTATTTCCAAAAGTTCAGTTATTCACTTACAGATGATTAACAAGTACTGCTTAATACCATCTAAAAACTATATGACATGGATTTCTAATCATTCAAGATATTTTTATATGGACCATTTTCTTTTTCGACTTTTTAATTGAATTTTTATTAAATTTAAAATATTTCAAAGTTCATACAACATATTTGGACATATTTAGACCCCCTCCCATATCTGTGCTTTCTACCTTGTCTGATTTCATAAATACGTATATGGCCTATTGAGATAAATCTGTGCCCCTAAATCCTAAATCGTAAATTCCTTTTAGTGAGGGTCCACTCGAGATTGAATAACATACTCAGAGTCATGCCCTTAGAGAACATTGACTCAGCCCTCTAGCAGCTGACAGTTTCCCATTGTTATCCAGCTATGGTTTGGATTTCTTTTGTTGTTGTTGTTATTCTCTCCACAGCATTTTTTAATTGAATTTTTTGTGTATTTTATACAGAACATCTCAAGAAATCTTAATCATCTTTATACCCCCATCCCCACTGGCACCCTCCCATGCCCCACTCCCCACTGGAGCCCATATACTCAGTCATCCCTGTTAAGGTCCACTGGATTGCCAGTGTCCCCAACTGTTCCCCAGTGCAAGTCTGTCCACAAAGTCTAGTCAGCCTATCTAGAGTCCCCTGTTTTAAGACCGTTTAATTAGTCTTAATTACAAATTTAGACCCTCAGTGGTTAAGAGAAATGGCTGTTCTTGAAAAAGACCCAGGTTCAAATCCCAGCACCCACATGATTGTTAACTATTGTGCGTACCTCCAGTTGCAGGGGATTCAACATTCTTATCTGTCCTCCATGGGCATTGCACTTACATACACGCAAGCATTAACACTCATGCATATAAAATAAAAATAAACAAAAGAAGTTTTAAAAATAATTACAAATATAAAATTTACATTTTAAGTTATTTATATGTAAAATGTGACATAAGGATGGCATCAATTAGTAATAAATTTTTGTATGCTTTCATGTAGCTCATCCATTTTATGCAACTTCAAATGCAAATTCATTTCATACATAATGAATTTCTCCAGTATATATTATTTATATCTTTAATAACACCTTATTCTTATTCTTTATTAGTTTTCAAGTTGGGAATTGCAATGTGATGCTACCGGTGTTAGTCATTCAGAGAATTGGAGAAAAGAGTTATTCCTAGAAATAGACAAGTGCTTTTTGTTTTGTTTCATTTTCTTTGATGGAAATCTAGAAAAATTAATGTGTAACACATTATGAAAGAAACATTCATCTACTGGTATTTGGTAAATTTTATATCACTTATTATTGTGTATGCTTAATTTCTGTATCCTTATGAGAATTTAAACTCTAGAACAATAAATGAAGCATGAAATTTTGCACAGGAGTGAAGTAAATGGAATAAATATACCAATTTTAAAATTCAGACAGAGAACTTAGAATAATTAGGGACTCATGCTGTCAAATAAAAACTAAAGTATGGTTTACTCAACACCTTGTCAGCCACAGCTGTAGCTTGTGAAATGCTTGCTTTAGATTTTCACCAAATCCTCTGCAGTTTCTTAGAACAAGATCTGAACACCTCCACAAATTATGTCAATTTTATAGTGAAAAATGTTCTTTTTTTTCATGAAGCAAAGGCTTATAGCCTTCAAAATTAAGCTGAGAGTTTTTTTAATTAATATTTTAAAAGTTTATCTGATATTGGGACTGGAGAGATGGCTCAGCAGTTGAGAACACTGGCTGTTCTTGGAGAAGACCCAGGTTCATATCCTAGCACCCACGTAGAGGTTAACAATGGCCTATAACTCCATTTCCAGGGGATCCAACACCCTCTTTTGTCCTCTGCAGGCACTGTACGATATGGGTGCACTTACACACTGGCAGGCATAACACTCAAACACATTAAATACATAAATAAATAAATAAATAAATAAATAAATAAATAAATAATAAACAAAATTAAAATAAATAAAAAATAATTTTTTATATTAATGATATCTTTCACTTAATATCTAAAAGAAATACAAGATGGTATGTGGTATAATAGGAGTACAGAATGCACTGAAATAAAAATTCATAGAATTTCTTTGGCTTAAATTATTCAGGTAATAAATTATTAACAGTTTGAGTTTATTGCTTCTTCTTAAATGGAGAGTTAAATTTTCTGAATTGTCTTTGCATTAGTTTACTTATCAAGGGCTATTTTTTACAGCATAAGAATTCTTGTAAAAAGTAGGGTCATACCACAGAGCCTTCCTTCTCTGGGCCCTTCATTTTTCCATTTATATGATCCTTGTTTTGTTCTTTTCACTGGCTCCATAGCTAACATGCTTATGGTCACTATCAAGATTGCAATAGCCAGTTCCTCTGTTACTGATCCATGTCTGTATTGAATTTGTTTACAATGAATTCAAGAAATTATATTGAGAATATCTACACAGCTTTTGCCAGCAAAACAAACAAAAGAAACAAACAGAATGGTTATTTCCAATGATGGATACAGTCATTTCAAATTTGTCTGTGATCAGTGATAAGTAGTGAATAGTGAAAAAGTGACTGTACATTGAAGTCAAATTGCCTCCAGGGTCCAAGGAGTTTCAGTGTGAAAATGCAGCGAATACCTTTTTTGTTACAAAATGTTCTTTATAAGGTGGACACCTGAGGTTGGAGAGATGGCTTAGTGGTTAAGAGCACTTGCTGTACTTGAGGGGTCATGGATTGGCTTCTCAGCACCCACAACAGGCAGCTCACAGCCATCTGTAACTCCAGTTCCAGGGTATTTGATGTCCTCTCCTGGCTGACATGGACACCTGTACACATGTGGTACATATACAGACAAGCAAGCATACACACATACTCAAAAATAAAAATATAATTTTTAAAGGTGGGAACACAAATGATCACTATAATTACCCCTACTCCTATACTGTTTAAAAAAATCTTCTCATAACTTTCTAGTTAATGAGTTCCTTTCAGTAATTTACAAATTTTAATTTTTTAGCTTCTTATGTGAATACTATATTTACATTGATTCCAATCCCCCACCCACTCCAACTCTTGAGAACTGGAAATGTTTAATATCAGCTACCCCTAAGAGGTCAAGGTCATTAAGTCATACATTTCTGTCATTATATGTTTTTATTATCCTTAAATTGATTCTAAAATTCATCTAATATGTAAATAAAAATATATTGAATAAAATAACTTTGCTTTCTTTTTATATCTTATTTTTATTATTTTAATTTTATGTGTATGAATGTATTGCTTGTGTGTATGTAAATGCACCAGTGTTGTGCAATGCCCATGGAGTTCAGAAGAAGGTGTTGAATCACCTGGAACTGGAGTTAGGATGGTTATTAGCCACCTGAGTGCTGGGAATCGAACCCGGGTCCTCTGCAAGAGCATCAGTGCCCTTAACTGATGCTATCTTTCCAGCCCCGTAACTGAACTTTCAATTCTTAATATATTGTCTCCTGTAAAATATTTGAAGATTGACATTTCTGTTACATAACAAAATTTGTACACAACAGAAACCTAATATTAAATAAGTAGTTAAGATGATTTAGAATAAAATACTTAAAAGTAAAATACAGCAAAAAAATGAAGTAAAAATTAAAAACTGCAACAGTATTTCTTAAATAGCATGAGGTCTGATATTTATTTTAGTGTTCCTTTTTCCTAGATAAATTATAATATGTTTTCTATACTAAACAGTTGATTTGAAAAATAATTCACTTTTTAAAATATTCAGCCATTAGTTCTTAAAACATATTACTGTGTCCTAAAATGTAAATACTATATATTTCAATAACCCCAATTTATTTTCAAATAAAATACACAGAATTATATTTGACCTTAAGTTTTGAAGAGTATGTTCAGATAGTGTTTTCATTCATTCAGACTTTGAGGTAATGTTAATAGTATTGATATTTAGGAAGAAATTATGTTTGATTTAATTTAGGTTCCATGAATTAGACATCTGCACACTACACTGATGACTCCACTTTCATTGATGACATTGGTTTATAAACCACGCGATGTGAGCACAAGCCAGACTTAACATCCTGGGAGAAGTGCTCTCTCAGCTGGGTTCAGAAGGATAAATTTAAGTTAATAAAATTAACAAGATGATAAATTTTAAAAAGCCGATGATAGTGGAAGTCTCAGTCAAGGGAAAAATTGTTCAAGTTTTTAGAGAGGAAATAGACAATAATGATTATAAGCAAAGACTGAATCTAGACTGACAGGTAGTAAATTCTGCTTTGTGTCTTCCTGGCTATAAAATTCCTACTGTTTTAAGGATTTATTTTTTAGATAGATAGATAGATAGATAGATAGATAGATAGATAGATAGATAGATGATAGATAGATAGATAGATAGATAGATAGATATAAATAGATGATAGATAGATGATATATAGACAGATGATATAGATAGATAGATAGATAGATAGATAGATATATAGATAGATAGATGATAGATAGATAGATAGATGATAGATAGATGATGATAGATAGATGATAGATAGCTAGATAGATAGATAGATAGATAGATAGATAGATAGATAGAGAATATGTGAGTTCACATGCTTGTGAAGGGCAAAAGAGGATACTGGAGTCCCCAGAAGTGGAGTAACAAGTGTTTGGGAGCAACCTGCCATCCATACTGGGACCTAAACCCAGGTTCTGTACAAGAGCAGTAGGCACACTAAACCACTGAGCCATTTCTGCAGTCCTAATGGGTCTGAAATCTTGAACAGGTTGTTTAAGTTTTGGACAGAGGAAGTTATAATGTACACACCTACAAAATGAGGGTAAAAATATATTGGACATGAATTGAAGATTACAATTTTGTCAGGTTTTCTGCTTAGCATTTCCTGTTCACATTCCATCACCATCGTTTTTGATGAGTCCTCTTAAGTAATTTGCAAGTATAATAGGTGCATGTAGATGGGTTGTAGTACGTTTATATGATACTGTATCAGTGTACATGGGCTAATTTATTTTCTAGTAGCTATTAAAGACCATACTGAATTATCTTGAGATTACAGGTGTGTAGCACACCTGTTTTTATATGGTGTTGGCAATTGAATTTAGAATTTTATGGATGCAGGTCACGCACTGTACCAATCCAGCCTCATCCATAGTGCTGTTTATCAACTTGTAAATTAATTAATCCATCATGCACTCAGTATTGCAAAAGTCTGTTGACTTGATATAGATTCTAATATGCTAATAACAAAATAAAATGTGGAAACTATATGGTTCTACTCTATCTTATCTTTCAAAAGGACATGAAGAATCTCTTCATCTGAATATACCCAGGTCAAATTGTCACCAATTGTAATGACAAATTTCTGAACTATTTTTCAAATTGTATTCAGAATCTTCCAGCACATTATCACCACTGATATCACACCACGTAAACTATCTCTATCTCAGCTACATGCTAGGACTATCACCCTTCTGTCCAATACCTTCCATCTTCCATTCTATTTCATGTGGCATAAATGCCAAATTTTCTGTAATAGCTGCAAAGCACCCACATTATCTACCCTCATAATTCCTCTGGCTTCATCTCTATTATCCTCCTCTTGCACTTCGCTCTGGAAACAATGTCTGCATCCTCTCTCTGAAATATGCGGTTGTAAGCTTTGGTGGGGCTGCTTGTGCTGCCTGGGGCATTTTTTGCCAAACTGTACACATACAGTCAACTGCTCCAAATCTTATATTTCTGCTTATCCTCACCTTCTCCCTGAAGCCCTCCTCCTTACCAGAACCACCTTATCAAATACTTCTTCCCTCCCATCTGTCTTGCGCTACAGCATTTTGGACTTAACCCCTTTCCTTGTTTCATTTTTCTTTGTGCTACATTTTACATATTTTATGTTTGTTTTATGTGTTTTTGTTTGCTGCTTATGTATTTGCCAAACTCCAGGATATAGCTTTATGGTATAAGAAACTCTGTTACTCAGTACTGTAGTCCAAATGACAGGGACAGCACCACTTAAATATTGATAAAAAACTGAAAAAAAAGAAAAACATTAGAAAGACTTTTTAGAAGTATTTGGGCATTTTCAGCAGACTCCCAAACTAAAACATTTCTGGAATCAATGCCAGTGCTAAACTGAAATTATTTAGTTGATGTGATTAAAAATAGTCCACAAAAGGGTTTTCCGGGTTGCTTCAGGCAGTTTCCAAGTTAAGAAAGTAGGTTGAATCCTACATTGTTTCCTCTCTAGGAAATGTTATCTTGGGTTTTGCTTAGATGCTTCAAATTCAGCTAAAGTACAATATTGGCTTTAAAATTGTCCTCCTCTCTGCATCATATACTTAACTGCTATGTCTCTTGTACCAACTATGGGTAGCATTTTGGCAACTAAAGAAAGACAAGTATCCTTTCCTTTAGGAGACACTAAATGTGCACCATAGTAGTAGGAGAAAACAAGTGAAATGCCTGTGAACTCAATCACTTTAATGTTAAAAAAAAATAATTAGGGAAGAGATGGGAAAGAATTGTTACCAGCAGTCCAGGGATTTAAGATTTTAATGAGTGAGGAAGCTACCAGAGAGAAAGCCACATTTGAGTAAGGACTTGAAGAATTTAAGGAAACAAGGCTCTGTAGATATACAGTACTGCTCTTGAGGTAGAAGAATGCTAACTGAAAAAGCCTGGAGACATGGGATGTAGTCAGTTATGTTTGGAGACAGGCAGGGGTCTGAACAGAGATAGAAGAGTAATAGAAATTATTATAGTTTGCTGCAAGTATATTTGTATTGCTGGATTATAAATAGGATAATAGGTTAAAGTCTTCCTTCCACAAAGAATAGAAGTTGTGTATATCAGGTAACCAGTAAGTATTCCTTTTCAATATGCTTTAATTATGAACTACTGTACATTGAGTCCAAACACAGAAACAAAACAAGTAGTTATAGGTATTCCTAATTCAACATATTTTGAAAATATAAAAAAACAAGATAGAATGTGCAATTAATACTGCGTGTCTACAAATGTTTTGTCTGCATGTATGTACATGTACCATGTGTGTACAGTACCCAAGAGGGTAGAAGAGGGAATCAGATTCCTGCTGAGCCATTTGTCAAGCCCTCAATTAGTATATTTTTAGTAGTCATATATTTCCTTGGTTGTTAGAATTATCTCTTTAAAACCAGTTTTTTCTCACCAAATTTGTAAAAAGAAAATTCAAAAGGAAATCAATTTGTGAAAATTTTGTTTCTTGAAGTTAGCCTGCTAATAATGCTTTTGACTGATCTTTTTCCTACTTTTCCATAAAACCAAGCACTTGTTTAATAAATGTTTAAAGAAAAGGAATTTTCAGTACATGAAAATTCTACCTATAGCTACTGTGCTTGTTTTGCTTTGTTTCAGTGCTTGGGATCAACCCAGTAGGTTGCTCTGGGTTGATCAGTTCAGTTGTAAAACATTACAACTGAATGACATCCCCATCCCTATAACCATTTCTTAACTTTAAAACCCAAGAATTTTAAACTTTGTTTAAACAAAAGCAATGTGAAATTTTGCTTCCTAGTTAATACCATTTGCATTAAATGATAATCCTTATTTTGTTGCCAATAGTCAATGAATCTCTCACAAGGCAATTTTATACAGGCGTTCTCACCTTGTTAACACAAATCTGCAATTAGATTTTGCTGCAGGTTTTCACTTGGTCAGTTTAGCTATTTGGGGATATTATTTACCTAGAATTTTGCTTTAACAAAAATTAAAGTTTTATAGAGAAAAGTTCCTTTCTCTTTATTAGACCATTATGATTTTTTTCAGAGAATGGTTTTAAAAATAAACTTGACACTGGGCATGGTGGCACACACCTTTAGTCCCAGCACTCGGGAGGCAAAGGCAGGCAGATCTCTGTGAGTTCAAGGCCAGCCTGGTCTACATAGTGAGTTCCAGGACAGCTGGGGCTACAGGGAGACCCTGTCTCAAAAAGACCAAAAAATAAAAAGTAAATAAATAAATAAATAAATAAACTTGACATTGTTTTATAGTGTTAATCACTAAGAGAATATTTTGATGATACAATGGACATTTTGATAAAATCAAACTTTAATGGTATAATAAATGCATATAAGTCAAGAATCTATGTTAGCTCATTTAGGTTTTTATAAATTCTCCCTTGTGACAGTCCACTTTAGCAGGAAATACTCTTTTAGTCTTTTGGATATATAAGTGAAATCCATCCAGTTGAGTTAGAAATGAGTCTAATTGCCATTGTACTTCTATATAGGTCTATTTTAGATGATTATATGAATGACTTATTTTCAAAGTTCATTGATGCCTTCAAGCATATTGATATTTCTGATGGTTACTTGTAATAAATGCTCACAATTTGAATTCTACTTTTGATTAATGATTTTAATTGTAAAAAAATGCAATGATATTATCTTTGCATTCACTGTGGTCAAGGTTGATTAGTGTATCTGTCCTTCTTAAGAACCAAGAATAGAACACCTAACACAACTATTGCGAACTAGAAACTCCCTCTTGTTTTGTAACTTAGAATTTAGAACAAGATGTGGCTCACTGGTAGAGTGCTTGCCTAGCATGTGCATGACTCTGGGTTTGATCCCAGCCACTAGAAAGAAAAGCAAAAGGTTTCAGGACCAATGTAAAAATAACTGTGGTCAGCTTTCACTTTATATGACTTGTAAGATTTTGAACTTCTATAAATTCTATGTCTGTGCTCATATTAAACTCCTAAAATCTGCTAATATTTTTTCTATTACATTTTTCCTGTTTAACACAAACATTCATTTTTTTTGTCCTGTAGGAGCATATATAATGAAAGCACTGCTCCTAGTTCTAGATACTAGGAGTCCAAAGTGAGCTAAAATAATGGGAAAATTCTGCTTGTGCTTTAGAAACTATTTATTATAAATTGTACTTAATGACACACATAAAGTGTAGAATAGGAAGCAATTTTCTGAACAAACATAAATGTCATTTCACACTTAGATAGCAGATATTCAATAACTATAGTTATTCACTTACTTATGGAAAATTCTTATATGTAAATCATACTGAAAGGTATAATTTTGATTTCAGAAAAGAACATACTGACTGCCAAAAATTGGAATTCTGAATAAAAAGATACTATAAATCATAGTGTAACTAAAGCAAATAGTATAGAATTTTTAAAAATGAAATACTGTCTACATTGAAATAATTTTATATAAATTTTAGAACATTTGAGAACTATTAAAAGCATGCATAAGACCCATACAAACTCAGTTAGTCAAAAACTCAGCTTAGAACTGGGGAATTGGACAGGAGGCCCAACATTAGATGAGGAACTATTGAGAGCTGATCACAATTGGGAAGGGAGAGTTGATCATCTTTAAGGGAATGATGCTAGACAGGCTGAACAGGCTCCAGTAGATGAATTCACAGCAAGGGACATCTAGGTACACATACTTGATTCGATGGGCCTTAACATATATAACAGAATTCATGAAAACCTATGGGTGGGCTATTGTGGGGGGCGGATAAGGGAGAGGGTCCAAATATGACTAAGATTTATTGTATAGAATGCATGCTTGCCAGGCATAGTGGCACACACCTTTAATTTAATTCCAGCACTCAGGAGGCAGAGGCAGGCAGATTTCTGTGGATTCCTTAGGGAATCCAGAACAGCTGGGGCTACAAGGAGAGCCTGTCTAGAAAAGATTAAAAAAAAAATCAAAAAAAATATACGTTGAAAAAAATGTTGCTGTGATAGTGCATGCCTTTAATCTCAACATAGTCCTAATATCAATCTTTGTCTTATGAAGCCAACCTTGTTTTCTTCCTGCTCACATTAAGTTGTTACCCTAGGTGTAGGAACTCTTCATAACTTTTTATAAATTCCAGTCTATGATTCATTGTATTAGAACAAAGATTTTTCTGGGAGTGGTGGTGCAGACATATGATCATAGCACTTGAGAGGCTGAGGCCAAAGGACTTGAAGTTTAAGGTCAGCCTGGGCTACCTGACCTTGTCTCAAAGGAAAAAAGACAGAGTAATTAAACAGTCTAGCTTTATGATGATTACAGACATTAAAAGGGAGAGAATGACTAAAAATACATTTAAATTTTTTCAGTTTGGTGTAATCAAAATTTATTACATGAAAATTATTTTTTCAGGTTTTGAGCTTTGAATTGACAAACTATTAAGCTGTGCATATACTACAAGAATTCAGACAATTCATTTAATGTATAATTAAAATCCCAAAATAGGGACCAGTGAGGTAGCACAGAGTTTAAAGGCACTTGCTGTGAAACCTGATGACCTGAGTTCATCCCTCAGAACCCACATGGTGTAATGAAAAAACCAACTAGTTGGCCTTTGTCTTCCAAATGTATATACACCCCCACAAAAATTAATATTTTAATGCTGTAATATTATGATAATTTATGTCATCATTTTAATATTCAAAATTAAATAGTTCTCAAATTTGCAAAAAATGACATACCATTTTAGGTATAATTTAAGGTTAATTTGAAAGCAAAACTAAGTATCTATGTGATGCACTCTCCTCTTATATATGATCAAGACCAAAGCCTATGCAGATACAATCCTTTTATTATTTAACCTCAATTTTGGGGTTTTATTGTTTACATTGCCTCTCAGAGATAGAATAAGTTAGATTATTAAAGAGTACATGTTAACTAAAAAGAGGAGGAAAGTTGTTAGGTAAGATAACCCTAATCAAAGAGATATTCTTCTCTATGGAAGTAAATCACCAGCAACTAAAAATATAGTTCACATTATTTTTAGTGGTAGTTTGAACTTTTTATATAGCATGTCATCTTTTTGTTTTATTTTGCTAGCAGTTTCCTTTTTGTAAAAAGGGATGTTGTACAGTAAAAATTCATTCACACAGGCCTGTAAGGTTCATAAGGATGGAACGCATCAATTCCACTTATCCTAATAGTGCCAGCTCCTAACATGGTCTGACACATAACACATTTGGCTTTCAGCTTTTCTCTGCAACCAAGAACTGGGTAGCCTCAGGCAAAGCAATTCATATTTCTATGACTCTATTTCCTTGGGCTGTGAAAGATAGATAACAGAATAAAAACCTTGCCCAGCACTTTGAAGAGATGTAAAATCTATTCAAAATTCAAATTCTATATAAATGTAAATCTGAGTATTAGTTCATAATATCCTCTGAGACAAATGACAAGTTGGCAATAACTTTCAATTCCATGGAGGAATATTATAGATAGAATAAAATAAGCTTTTATAAGATCTGCTGATGTAAGGTGATCTAACAGTGCAAAGTTATGTATTTGAATTAGTTATAGGAAGGTCATTGTTTCATATCAGAGGACTGTCCTCATTTTAGATTTTTTTGTTTTAACATTCTTAAAGACATATGGTAGAATGAGTCTCTTTAACTTAGGTTAATATAATTGTTGGCAGAAACTAATATCGATTCTCCAAATGCCTTTGCTTCTCTAGATCATGTTGCAAAGCCTAATGAACAAATGAAATAATGGAAAATGCACACAAACACACAAAAACACACTACACACATATATGCATTAATATCAATACACAGGCCTACACACATACTCATGAAAGAATCTATCCATGTTAAAGCATACGGAAATTGTTGAACTTGAAAATTAAATGAGGTACTTTAAATCATGTAACTACCTTGTTAGTCACATCATGTAAAATGTCTTTTTAAAAATAAAATATTTATAGAACATATGCATCAGCAAAATTTTCCAAAATACATGATCTCTTTAAATGGGAATAAACATGTGTCCTACTTTTAGGGATGGTGCAAGTTTATCTAGAAAAAATAATTATTGCCAGGTGTAATTGTTAACAGAAACATATTCTTCTAGATGTTCAACATCATTAGTAATTAGGGAAATGCAAATTAAAACCACTTTAAGATTTCATCTTACCCCAGTCATACTTGTTAAGATCAAGAGAACAAATGATATCAAAGATTGGAGAGGATGTGAGAAAAGCAGAACGCTCATCCACTGCTGATGGGATTGCAAATTTATGCAATCCCTAAGGAAAGAAGTATGGAGAACTCTTAAAAAACTAAAAACTGAACCTACCATTTGACCCAGTTATACTGCTCCTTGGCATGTACCCAAAGGACTCATCCTATTGCAGAGACACTTGTACATCCATGTTTGTTGCTGCTCTTTTCACAATAGCTAAGAGCTGGAAGCTACCTAAGTTTCCTTCAACTGATGAGTGGATAATGAAAATGTGATTCATTCATACGATGGAGTTTTACTCAGCAGTAAAGAAAGATGAAAACATGAAATTTGCAGGTAAATGGGTGGAACTAGAAACTGTTAGATTAAGTGAAGTAACACAGACTCAGGGTGGGTGGTGGGGAACATGGCTTATATTCTCCCTCATATGTGTATCCTAGCACCAAATCCTGAAAAGTGAGTATGTACCCAGACATAACTATAAGAACCAGGATAATGAAAAGGGACCAGGGAGGTAAAGGAAAAGAAAGAATCTGAAAGAGAAGAACAGTTGGAAACAGGTGTTAATAAAGGAGATATGGATAAAAATGGGGTTATTTTAAGGGGGGAGGGGGAGGGAGGACTATACAAGGAACCTTGGCCACAAAGGGAAAAGGGAGCTCAAGAGAGGTGGGACCACAGGAGAAGGATTTTATTAAAGGAAAAAATGAGGAAAATGGGGACACTTTAAATGGGGAAACCACGGTGGAAGAGTTAGACAACACAAGAGATAAATAAGGCCTATGTAGTTGAAAAAAAACAGAGGGAATCATATTAATCCAACAACCTACTGACAAATTATGCATACAACTAGCTTAAGGAACATAATATATTTCTAAGCAAGGTATATCTGAGAGCCTTTGATCTTTGCCCAAGCTTTATCTACATAGCACATGGTAAATAAAAGTACCAGGCTGGTAGAACTAACCTTCTTGGATGTTTAACAGCCACATTTTGAGGCCTATACTAATTTGGTCAGAGAGATTTAAAGGACAATTTTTGCTCTTTGCCCCCCAAGGTCAACTAATTCCCAGGGGATTATTAGCAACTCTCAAAATGTCCTGTAACTGTGGTGAGTCACCTTGATCCTCTTGATCAAGGAGGCCATGGAGACGCCCCCAGATGGGCTTGAACCAGTGCCCAGTCTACAAAGAGGAGGGTCAACACAGAGGAAACATTTCCTCCATGCTTCTAAGTGAAGTCAGCTATGGTTGAGCAGGACCTTTGACTTATCTTCACATAGATGGAACTGGTAAAAGAAAGGAGCCAGGGACTCCTCAGAAGCCCAGGTGACCCCTAAGGAAGAGATCCTCAAATGACCTTAAAAGCAAAATAAATTGGTTTATGTGGGCCAACTGTTAGATGAGAAAGAGCTGATCTTCCTAAAACAAGGAACTCTAGATAGGCTGACTAGATTCAACGGATGCACAAGCACTGGAGAACGGCTGGGGTGCTGACAACATAGTGGACAGTAACAGGGAGGACAGAGTATATTCGTGCAAGTGTGGGGGGGCTATTGCAAGATGCCATTTGGGGTGTGGGTATATAGATGAATTAGATTGCTTGGTATGTTCTGTATGAAATAAACACACAGAAATCAATAAATAAAAAAATGAGTTATATTTGAGGAAGAAGCATAAAAATTTGCTTCATGTTAATTATTAGAGGTGAAAACATTACCATTGACATCTACCTGATGACTTTATATTCATGCTTAGGTGCCAAGAATCTCAGAAAGTAACCGACTGTGACTAGTAATAATCAGATATATAGAGATTAGAGCCACACGTGCAGACATCTAAGTGTTAGTTACATTAAAAATGAGTTTTTCTATATGAAACAGTATATTTTAAAATGAAATGGAGATTGTTTTTAAAGGTTAAAACCTCATTCAGGGCTGTACCCTTTTCTTTGGGGCTAGAGAGATGGCTCAGCGGTTAAGAGCACTGACTGCTCTTGAAGAGGACCTGGATTTGATGCCCAGCACCCACATGGCAGCTATGAACCAACTTTAACTCCACTTTCAGGGGAGTCTGAAGCCCTCTTCTGACCTCGGTGGCATTGCACGACACAGGTGCACTTACATACAGGCAATGCACTCATACACATAAAATAAAAATAATAAATAAAATATTTTTAAAACCTCATTCAATTTTATATCTTATAGGTTTTTACTGAGTACAATATTGCATAACTGTATTAATTGAACTGTGAGCCTAAAACTTTACAGCCAATTTTGAAAGAGATGCATCTTTGCTCTGGAAATTGTTATTGAATATGTCAATGCTGTTGTAATGAAATACTTCTTCTAATCATGTGGTTACTAAATAAACAATTTTTAAAAATACATGTTTTCTTTTAATGGCAGTAAACATGTGTCCTACTTTTAGGGATGGTGCAAGTTCATCTAAAAAAAAAGAACTATTGTCAGGTGTAATTGTTAATACAACCTCTTATTCTTCAAAGTGTTAGGAAATTTGAAAACAAATTTATAATTACTAATATGTATCTAATGAAATTCCAAAGCCATGGTCACATAGACAGCCTTGGTTAAACTCGGTGAGTCATGAAGGAAAAGAAATTGACATTAAGGTGAAAAATATTTAAGGAGAAGAGTTGGAGTAAGCAGGGATAGTGGAGAAATGGGAAATGATGGTGCTCGAGGTTCATTACTATGTATTATTTACATTGATGAAATTATCAAAGAAAAATTTTATTTTTAATGTGAAAATGAATCAGATGAGTTTGATATAATATTGAATAATGAAATAGCCTCTTCAGGCATGCCATATGAAGATATTACTAAGTTGAGAAATCGTAAGGATGGTCAGAGTTAGGTAGGTTAACCGTAGAAATGTATTGTGTGTGTGATTTGTAAGTGCAGTCCAAACCCTGGGTGCTAGACTGGGCGAGGTCTATATCAGAGAACTCAGAGAATTTCAGTATTGATTTCAGCAAGAGATGTAACTCCACACAAATAGCAACACGAGAAAGATGAGTGATTAAAGACATGTTTGCGGGGCTGGAGAGATGGCACAGTGGTTAAGAACACTGGTTGTTCTTGAAGAAGGTCCAGCTTTGAATCCTAGCACCCACATGGCAGCTAACAACTGCCCGTAGTTCCAGTCCCAGGGTATCCGACAGCCTCTTCTGACCTCTGCAGGCATTGCATGACACAGGTGCACTTACCTACATGCAGGCAATACACACATACACATAAAATAAAAATAATATTTTTTTTAAAAAAAAGACAGGTTTGCCATTACTCTAACAACAAGAATATTCTGAACTATTCTAAGATATGACATTGGTGAACTGAACGTTGGAAAACTAGCAGAATATTTATATTAAATTCAGTCTCTCAGTTAAACTATGATGGGTAACTAGAGTTGCAGTAAGATCTGCTAAAGAAAAAGTATGATAGTGCCGACTGCCAGATCTTGGCAGAAAGGAGAGATGAAAGTGTCACACAGCAGAGTGAAAGCCAAGAAAGCAATTGTTGGGTCACTGAGTCCACTAAAAACACACTGAAGGATGAGGAAGATGTAATTAGTGTGAAAATTGAACCGTGTATATTGATGAATGCAGGAAATCATAGGAAATTTTCAGTTTACTGATAACATTAGGTAGTTGAACTGGAAGGGCAGTTTGTAGAGTGAAATAGAAAGGGCAAAGAAGTTAAAAACATAGTCAACAGTAGTGGCAGCCTTGCTGTGAAGAAGAGAAGTAGATTTAGGATACCAGCTATATTTTGGCTGCTAAGATATGTAGAAATAAATGATGTTTAAGAATATTTGAGAATCAATGGAAAATTATTGAGAAGAAATGGCATGTCTATGAAAGATCTGCTGACTGTATAAGAATTCAAAAAAATCTGAAGGAGAGGCGTTCACGTGCAACAGGCAGGGAGGCATTCTCACTTGTCAGTAGTGAAGAGATTCTGCTCCCTGAAGTAGAAGAATCTGAATATGGGTCAATACTGCAGATACTGGAGATTTTCATGTCCATCACTAGAAAGATCTTCCAATGTGATGTTCCCTAGAAGTGGCTGATTGTACCTTAAAATAGTGAACAATGGATTAGTGGTTGAAAATTAAGAAAGAATTGTTCTCAGCCAGGTGTCATAGTACACACCATTAATCCCAGCTCTCTGGAGGCATAGGCAGTCAGAACTCCATGGTTACTCTCAAGCTGAATTCTCCCATTGGCTCTAGGAGAGTCAGTTTATAACTCCCATTGAGAAACATTAACTCTGTTGCAGAGATTTGTGCTTATTATCATATTTAATAGGGGAAGGAAATATCAGTATGAAGGTAATAGAAATTTGGAAATGGAAGCAAATAAGGCATGCATTACCAAGTTATTCATCAGCTAACCTAGAGCTTAGTCACCTTTCAAAGCCCACAGAGCCAATGTAGATGTTAATATTCATCTGACTCTGGGACAGAAGCTGAGACATCTACATTCAATTCCTGTTAATTATTTGTAAAAGACATATATATATATAT
>NW_008349975.1:3660443-3662009 GCF_000622305.1 Nannospalax galili | reverse complement strand
GTATTTTAAGTGAGCACTAATTGCCCTACACATGTTAGTAAAACATTTGTGGGACTGAAGAGATCTTCAGACAACAAAATGTAAAGGATGTAGCTGTCATGCAGCTAAGTGATGGACTAGGGGAAGTGAGATGTGAAAATATCACTAAGACCTTTCTCAGTCTAAGTTTTGACCTGTGAGTAAAGGTAATATCTGAGAATTAGGAGACAAATGAAAAGTTAAAAGAAATTAAATTATGAATAAAATACTACTAATAATATGAGGAAACAGTTGCTTGGGGTACTGAGGACTATGTAGTAAAACTAAGAAAGTTTTAGTTAGTTTGTTGAAATGGATGCTAGTTCAGTCTGGATCAACATTTGACAGATGAAGATCTACAAAGGAGCATGACAAAGTAAACAGGTGACTAAAGTCAGTCACTAAAATTCCGAGTTTTGTGGCCTTATCAAATTAGCATCTGCCAAAGAGTTCTCCAGGTTTACAATGAAGGCTTTTAAAATATTTTTAGATATTCTTATGTTAATGATGGAACTTTTTATAAAAGGTTTATTTTATTTTTTAAAAAAAACTGTGTTATGTATGTCTGTGAGTGTATGCCATGTGTGTGTTGGTACCCACAGAGGTCAGAAGAGGGCATCCCTGGAGCTGGAGTTACAGGCAGTTGTGAGCCAGCTGATATGGGTGCTGTGAACTCTGATCATCTGGAAGAGCACAAAGCACACTTAACCATTGCGTTTTCTCTCCAGTCCCAGCTTTAACATTTTGAATTTGTACTTTAAGGAGAAATTCTATGTTTATCTTAAAGGAAATTTATCTGACAGGAAAGTTATTCCAATATATTCACATATGTCTATATTTTTTATTTATAATTCTACCAGAGACTATCAGGTATATATTCATAATTTAAGATTACAATCTTCTATTGAGAACAAAAATAAATGAGGCAAGAGAATATCATCTTTGTTATTATAGAAGTATTTAAGATATGATCTGAATTTTAAAATTTTTTAAAATTATTTATTTAATAACCACATACTTAGAAGAAGCATTTCATTACATCAGCATTGACATATTCAATAACAATTTTCTGAGCTAAGATGCATCTCTTACAAAATTGGTATACATTTTTAGATTTACAGTTGAATTATTACAGTTATATATTATTGTACTGAATATAAACCCTATAAGACATAAAATTAAATGAGGTTTTAACTTTTCAAAAAGATCTCCATTTCATTATTAAAATACAGAGTTTCATAGAGAAAACTTCAATTTTAATGCAATTGACATTAAGATGTCTGCACATGCATTTCTAATCTCTATATATCAGATTATTACTAGTCACAGTTGGTTACTTTCTGAGCTTCTTGGCATCAGAGCATGGATATAAAATCATCAGATAGATTTCAATGATAATGTTTTTCACATTTACTAATTATTATGGAGCAAATTTTTATGCTTTGAAGAATTACTTTTTATCATTTTTAAATTTTTAATAACTACATGATTAGAAGCTTTTCACTTCAGCTTTAACATATTCAGTAACACACTCCAGAGAAAGAGTAG